>NC_084975.1:1429003-1432443 GCF_963691925.1 Scomber scombrus | reverse complement strand
GGAAGAAGGAAGGAGGAAGGAAAGGAGGGAGGAAGGAAGGAAAGTAGGGAGGAAAGAAGGAAAGGAGGGAGGAAGGAAGGGAGGAAGAAGGAAGGAGGAAGGAAAGGAGGGAGGAAGGAAGGAAAGTAGGGAGGAAGGAAGGGAGGAAGAAGGAAGGAGGAAGGAAAGGAGGGAGGAAGGAAGGAAAGTAGGAATAATGTTCTCCATGAAAAACAGACTGAGCTGAATAAAGGAGTACTGAGTCATAACGTCTTTCTACTGGATGTGATCTGAGAGGATCAGACAGGGAAGGAGGAAGGAGGAAGGAGGAGGAAAGAGGAAGGAGGAAGGAAGGAAGGAAGGAAGGGAGGAAGGAAGGAAGGGAGGAACAACGAAGGAAGAGAGGGAGGGAGGAAGGAAGGAAAGGAGGGAGGAAGGAAGGGAGGAAGAAGGAAGGAGGAAGGAAAGGAGGGAGGAAGGAAGGAAAGTAGGGAGGAAAGAAGGAAAGGAGGGAGGAAGGAAGGAAAGTAGGGAGGAAGGAAGGAAAGGAGGAAGGAAGGGAGGAAGAAGGAAGGAGGAAGGAAAGGAGGGAGGAAGGAAGGAAAGTAGGGAGGAAGGAAGGAAAGGAGGGAGGAAGGAAGGGAGGAAGAAGGAAGGAGGAAGGAAAGGAGGGAGGAAGGAAGGAAAGTAGGGAGGAAGGAAGGAAAGGAGGGAGGAAGGAAGGGAGGAAGAAGGAAGGAGGAAGGAAAGGAGGGAGGAAGGAAGGAAAGTAGGGAGGAAGGAAGGAAAGGAGGGAGGAAGGAAGGAAAGTAGGGAGGAAGGAAGGAAAGTAGGAATAATGTTGTCCATGAAAAACAGACTGAGCTGAATAAAGGAGTACTGAGTCATAACGTCTTTCTACTGGATGTGATCTGAGAGGATCAGACAGGGAAGGAGGAAGGAAGAAGGAGGAAGGAAGGAAGGAAGGAAGGAAGGAAGAAGGAAGGAAGGAAGGAAGGGAAGGAAGGAAGGAAGGAAGGAAGGAAGGAAGGAAGGAAGGAAGGAAGGAAGGGAGGAACAACGAAGGAAGAGAGGGAGGGAGGAAGGAAGGAAAGGAGGGAGGAAGGAAGGGAGGAAGAAGGAAGGAGGAAGGAAAGGAGGGAGGAAGGAAAGTAGGGAGGAAAGAAGGAAAGGAGGGAGGAAGGAAGGAAAGTAGGGAGGAAGGAAGGAAAGGAGGAAGGAAGGGAGGAAGAAGGAAGGAGGGAGGAAAGGAGGGAGGAAGGAAGGAAAGTAGGGAGGAAGGAAGGAAAGGAGGGAGGAAGGAAGGGAGGAAGAAGGAAGGAGGAAGGAAAGGAGGGAGGAAGGAAGGAAAGTAGGGAGGAAAGAAGGAAAGGAGGGAGGAAGGAAAGGAGGAAGAAGGAAGGAGGAAGGAAAGGAGGGAGGAAGGAAGGAAAGTAAGGAGGGAGGAAGGAAGGGAGGAAGAAGGAAGGAGGAAGGAAAGGAGGGAGGAAGGAAGGAAAGTAGGGAGGAATGAAGGAAAGTAGGAATAATGTTCTCCATGAAAAACAGACTGAGCTGAATAAAGGAGTACTGAGTCATAACGTCTTTCTACTGGATGAGATCTGAGAGGATCAGACAGCCAATCACAGGAGACGTCAGACTGTCAATCATTATGAGAAAGAAACCAAAACACTAAAAATGTCAAACTGACAAAACTGATCAGATGTGAAAAAGAGACGAAAGAAAACAGATAAGAAAACAGATCTGTTACCACGGTGATTCCTGGAAAGAGATAAATTCTCTCTAGGAGGCAGAACAAGATGTGTTTACTTTGACGTGTTACTGAAATGTTATTAACCCTCCTGTTGCCCTAGAGTCAAGGAAGGAAGGGAGGAAGGAAGGAAGGAAGGAAGGAGGGAAATAAGGAAGGTGGGAAGGAAAAGAAGGAAGGAAGGAAGGTAGGAAGGAAAAGAAGGAAGGAAATAAGGAAGGTAGGAAGGAGGGAAATAAGGAAAGAGGTAAGGAAAAGATGGAAGGAAGGAAGGAAGAAAGGAAGGAAGGAAGGAAGGAAGGAAGGAAGGAAGGAAGGAAGGAAGGAAGGAAAAGAAGAAAGGAAGGAAAAGATGGAAGGAAGGTAGGAAGGACAGGAAGGAAGGAAAAGAAGAAAGGAAGGAAGGAAGGAAAAGATGGAAGGAAGGAAGGAAGGAAGGAAAAGATGGAAGGAAGGAAGGAAGGAAGGAAGGAAGGAAGGAAAAGAAGAAAGGAGGGAAGGAAGGAAGGAAGGAAGGAAAAGAAGAAAGGAAGGAAAAGATGGAAGGAAGGTAGGAAGGACAGGAAGGAAGGAAAAGAAGAAAGGAAGGAAGGAAGGAAAAGATGGAAGGAAGGAAGGAAGGAAGGAAAAGATGGAAGGAAGGAAGGAAGGAAGGAAGGAAGGAAGGAAGGAAGGAAGGAAGGAAGGAAGGAAGGAAAAGAAGAAAGGAGGGAAGGAAGGAAGGAAGGAAGGAAGGAAGGCTCTCCTGCAGCCAACATGGCTAGAAATCGATCACTGTCAGAAATCTCCATTAAATCCTCTTATTTCCGTCTGATTCTGACCGACTGAGTGACCCCCCCCCCCCCTCAGGCTGAAGGTGAGCTGCTGTCTGCTCGGCCGCTACGTTACTTTCACATCATTAGTTTTATTTTAATCAGCTTCAAATTATTGTTTTATTCTGATTGAAAATGAGAGAAAATCATGTAGTGTGATGAATTAAATCATAAGCTAGCAAATTCATTCCTGCAAGTTTTAATGAGCGGCTCCACACACACACACACACACACACACACACACACACACACACACACACACACACACACACACACACACACAGACACAGACACAGACACAGACACAGACACAGACACAGACACACACACACACACACACACAGACACACAGACACACAGACACACAGACACACACACACACACACACACACACACACGCACACGCACACCAGAGGTCGGTCAGAAGCTTTTTTTCTTAACGCCTTCGTCCTAATTAAGGTCAGACGTGTTCAGACACTGAATAACTTGTACAACCTTCATCAGCCGACTGCAATTAACCCAAACATCTTCTTCTTCTTCTTCTTCTTCTTCTTCTTCTTCTTCTTTTTACTGTGTAACTATATTCAGCTCCTCTCTGACACCACAGTAATGGATTCAGCTACAGTCTGTTTCTACCACAGGAACCTCTGCAGACATCAAGGAACTATTTTAGAAATGTACCAACATATAAATGCAGAAAACAGGATGTACATATCTTCACCATAGACTGTATATATAATGGACGTAACATCCGTAACATCACCCATTGGTTTGTGGACTGCTGCTCGGAGGCCAATAGTATCGGATCTGAGCAGCGCCATCTTGAACATTTCAGGTGCATGCTGGGAAAAATAAAAACATGGATTCTACTTATATGGGCATCAGGAGGAGCATGAGGC
>NC_084975.1:1376503-1424003 GCF_963691925.1 Scomber scombrus | reverse complement strand
GAGGTACTTATACTTTACTGCAGTACAGTTTGATGTACTTGTACTTTACTGTAGTACAGTTTGAGGTACTTGTACTCTACTGTAGTACAGTTTGAGGTACTTGTACTTTACTGTAGTACAGTTTGAGGTACTTGTACTTTACTGTAGTACAGTTTGATGTACTTGTACTTTACTGTAGTACTGTTTGAGGTACTTATACTTTACTGCAGTACAGTTTGAGGTACTTGTACTCTACTGTAGTACAGTTTGATGTACTTGTACTTTACTGTAGTACAGTTTGAGGTACTTGTACTTTACTGTAGTACAGTTTGATGTACTTGTACTTTACTGTAGTACAGTTTGAGGTACTTGTACTTTACTGTAGTACAGTTTGAGGTACTTGTACTTTACTGTAGTACAGTTAGAGGTACTTGTACTTTACTGTAGTACAGTTTGAGGTACTTGTACTTTACTGTAGTACAGTTTGATGTACTTGTACTTTACTGTAGTACAGTTAGAGGTACTTATACTTTACTGCAGTACAGTTTGAGGTACTTGTACTTTACTGTAGTACAGTTTGAGGTACTTATACTTTACTGCAGTACAGTTTGATGTACTTGTACTTTACTGTAGTACAGTTTGAGGTACTTATACTTTACTGCAGTACAGTTTGAGGTACTTATACTTTACTGCAGTACAGTTTGATGTACTTGTACTTTACTGTAGTACAGTTTGAGGTACTTATACTTTACTGCAGTACAGTTTGTGGTACTTGTACTTTACTGCAGTACAGTTTGAGGTACTTGTACTTTACTGTAGTACAGTTTGAGGTACTTGTACTTTACTGTAGTACAGTTAGAGGTACTTGTACTTTACTGTAGTACAGTTTGAGGTACTTGTACTTTACTGTAGTACAGTTTGAGGTACTTGTACTTTACTGTAGTATTTCCATGTGATGCTACTTTCTACATCTCAGAGGAAAATATTGTACTTTCTACTCCACTACATTTATTTGACAGCTTTAGTTACTTTTCAGATGCAGATTTTTACATAAAATATCATAAATAAACTGAGCATACATTGTTTTGTTGATGAAATATAAAAATTGGAAAATGTCTTATTTTATTCAAACAGTCCAAAACCCCCAAATATTCAGTGAAAAGTCTAAATTAACCATCACACACTGAACTGACAGTAAATTGTTTCACCTGCAGCTTCTTCAGTTTCAATCAGTAAAATAACAGCATGAGCGTCTACACGAGTCACATGACCAACCATCACAATCAACATCACACAAAGGATGCAACAGCAACAATGTATTACACCCATAGACTGTTTATAAAATGGACGTAACATCCGTGACGTCACCCATTGGTTTGTGGACTGCTGCTCGGAGGCCAATAGTATCGGATCTGAGCAGCGCCATCTTGAAAATTTGAAGTGCATGCTGGGAAAAATAAAAACAGGGATTCTACTTATATGGGCATCAGGAGGAGCATGAGGCGCCCTCCTGAACCTGTGAACCAATCAACCTGTCAATCACCACGTAGCCACGCCCTAATGCATACCCTGCTTTATCGTCACATATAAAATCAGGGAGGCCAAAATGTCCCAAATGAACATCATACTGCATTGAAGAAGGCTTTAAACTAGCGATTGAGACCATAAACACATTTTGAAAACGTTTACTGAGGTTAGAAATCAAGTGAGAAGTTGGTGAATTCTCCATTGACTTGTACAGAGACGGAAGTCCTTTTGACACCAAAACGGTCGCCCCCTGGTGGCCTTTTGATAGAATGCAGTTTTAAGTTACTTCCTCGTTGGCATCATTGCAGAGGACCGGAACTCCCCGCCTGATTACACTATAATATAGAGAAGGGGTTTAGATAGATAAACATACACAAAAAGTAAGGAAATGTGTGTTTGGTAATAATAGATTCATGTATATAACAGGATGAACCTGGCTGTGTATGGGGAGTTATTTTACCCCAAAATATTCAGTTTAATATCACATCAGACGAAGAAAAGCATCAAATCCTCAGCAGATATTTTTTGGCATTTTTGTTTAAAAACATTAATAGAACAAATGTCCTGTTATTAAAATAGTTTTCTGTCAAAAAATTAATCATGGCAGCTCAACGCTGATCAGTCAATCAATCAATATATCAATGAATCAACATCGCTGCAGCTTTACATTCTAACCTTTTGAATAATCGGATAAACTGCTCAGAAACCATTAAAAAAATTAATAAATAAAAACAGAAGCTGAAAAACTAATTTATGAAAAGTCTGAACTTCTCATGTTTATAGTCACACACAGTATGACGCCTCCCCTCGTAGTCATGGCAACGATCTATTACAGCCTATTATATGCCGCTGCTGTCAATCATCTCTCACACACACACAGATTTTACAAATCCACATTTCATCACTATAATAAATTATGAATACAAAGAGGGTTTTATTTCGTCACACAGTGGATATTAATTCAATTTTCTGTTTCCTTCTCAGAACAAGTTTATGATTCATATTTGTGCAGAATGTAAAACGAGTCACGCTGCGTCTCTTAATGATTATTTCACGCTGTTACATCCAGAGAATCTCCTGCTGTTACAGTTAATGCTGCTGATGAAGATCAGTTTATCACAACTAAACATACATTAGGAACATCTGTGTTAGATAATAAAAACAACTTATACGTTTTAATTCACCTTTTTTCGACCAAAATAAATTGATACCAAGTAGTCAAACAATACCTGCAATCGATCCTTTTTGCACCCAGAACTAGAAAATGTGACTATTTGTATGGACTTGCTCACAGCCAATCAATAGCAAGCATTCTTCAGTTTAATGCATCATGTGATTGGTCCACTGCCAAAGCAACTGCAACCCGTCTGTGGTGGTGAAGTCGTGGTGAATCTGAGTTAGAGCGCTTAGCAGTTCAGCAGCCAAGATGCCTCCTAAACGCTCTGAAGTGTGTCTACACTACACGGCTGTTACACCAGATACAAGACAGAGACCTAAATAATGGTAATGGCCTTTTCACCGGCCTTCTTAAACCCAGTATTCACAGGTTACAACTAATTCAGAAATGACAAAAAAAACGCCAAAATCACAAATTAGAATCAAAATGACCAACTTCCTGTTAAACTTTTGGTATGGCTCCAAGAGACTTTTTTGTGTGTTTTTACCTGATACACATGCACACCAAATGTCATTCATGTACGTCAATCTGGAGCAAGGGGCTGAATTTTTTAAATATCTAGGGGCGTTGTCGAGCCATCCTTCCATCTTTCTTTCCTTCCTTCCATCCTTCCTTCCTTCCTTCCATCCTTCCATCTTACCTTCCTTCCTTCCATCTTTCCTTCCTTCCTTCCTTCCTTCCTTCCTTCCATACTTCCATCTTTCTTTCCTTCCTTCCTTCCTTCCTTCCTTCCATCTTTCTTTCCGTCCTTCCATCCTTCCATCTTTCTTTCCTTCCTTCCATCCTTCCATCTTTCCTTCCTTCCTTCATCATTCCTTCCTTCCTTCCATACTTCCATCTGTCTTTCTTTCCTTCCTTCCTTCCTTCCTTCCTTCCACTTTTATAGTGAAGAATAATAACTCCTTCACATGCAACAGGGCCCTGATTATTGAGTGTTAAAATAATTGGCATTAATTGAATAGCTGATCACTGATTGGTTAATTGGTTAAATGTTGCAGCTCTACAGCCAACCATCAGCAGGCCTGTGAGCTGCTGCTGCTGCCTGGATGTTATTTTTTCTATCTTAACTTTTCCAAACACAGTATTTAACTCAACATCCTGCTCTGCTTCATACTCTGTTATTATTTTAACCCTGCGTCCGTCTTATCAGCCGTACACAGATACCAGTGCGTCTGTGCAGCTCCGAGCGTGAGGATCCCTCCCTGAAGACAAACACTTCCTCCTCCCCTCCTTTTATAAACACAACCAGCTGACCCACTGCAGCCTGGTCATCATCTGCTCTCACACACACACACACACACACACACACAGTCTGACGCACATGAATCACATTTGTGTGTGTTTGACTTCTGACGACTCTCGCCCTGCGTCTCACACCGGCGCCGTCGGTTTAAAATGAGGTGAAATCAGAGCTGATTAAAGGTCAGTGAAGCTCTGTGAAGATGTTAATAACAGCCCAGGCTTTTCGGTCGGATGGTAAATGAGCTTCTGTGCTGCTGCAAAATCAAATATGTGCTTCCTTTCTCACGTCTCTTTGTTTTTAAAGTGGCTGCTGCAGATTGAATGACTGTCTGGCTGACGTTCAGGACGATGGAGAACGAGACACAGCGAGGTTCAGGAAGTTATGGACAAAATCAAATATCACGATATTTTAGACCAAATACCTCGATATTGATATTGCAAATATATTGTAGAGATGACTGTCGATGCTTTCACAAAATATTTACACTATGACATTTTTTATAAATAATCAAAGTGGGTAAAAGGTACTTAACCCTCCTGTTGTCCTCGAGTCAAGGAAGGAAGGGAGGAAGAAGGAAGGGATGGAGGGAGGAAGGAAGGGAGGGATGAAGGAAGGAAAGGAAGAAGGAAGGGAAGAAGAAGGAAGGAAAGGAGGGAGGAAGGAGGAAGGAAGAAGGGAAGGAAAGGAGGAAAGAGAGGAAGGAAAGAAAGAGAGAAGGAGGGAGGGAGGAAAGAAGGGAGGAAGGAAGGAAGGAAGGAAGGAAGGAAGGAATGAAGGAAGGAAAGAAAGGAAGGAAGGAAGGAAAGGAGGAAAGAGAGAGTAAGGAAATAAAGAGAGAAGGAGAGAGGGAGGAAAGAAGGAAGGAAGGAAGGAAGGAAAGGACGAAAGAGAGAGGAAGGAAATAAAGAGAGAAGGAGGAAGGGAGGAATGAAGGAAGGAAAGAAAGGAAGGAAGGAAGGAAAGGAGGAAAGAGAGAGGAAGGTAATAAAGAGAGAAGGAGGGAGGGAGGAAAGAAGGATGGAAGGAAGGAAAGGACGAAAGAGAGGGGAAGGAAATAAAGAGAGAAGGAGGAAGGGAGGAATGAAGGAACAGACAAAACAGACGGGGTCAATTTGACCCGGGAGGACGACAGGAAGGTTAACAGAACAGTCTGGTAAGTTCAGAAAATTACATATTTTACTGTAATGCAGCTGATGACACAACGCGATATTACGATATCCAAAATCTAAGAAGATATCTTGTCTCATATCACGATATCGATATCATTTCAATATATTGCCCAGCACTATTTATATTCACAAGAAGATGATCAATAAGGGTTTTAGTGACCGCCTGACTTTTTCCCCTCACACCACAATCAAGTTTAACATCTCCAAAAGTCCAGTTTTGTGGGAGAACAAAGATCCACAGATGAGGAACATCATCATCTTCCCCTCAGGACAGAATAACAGCTTTATAAACACATACAGATACAGACATGAGCGTATGATCTGATGATTATATTATGTTATATAACTAATTATACCATTTTATTATATTCATTATGTTACGAAGTGACTGAGACTTAATTTGCACCTTATTTATTTATTTATGTATCTATTAATATTAAACTCTCCCTTTAACAAACTGAACCTTTACTATGCACTTCATGTTTCTCTGTTGTTTTTATTGTATCTTACTACAGCTGGTGGATAAAGTTATCTATATATATATATATATGATGATATTTACATTATTGGGACACTTGCAGAAACCTCACAGCTACACACATGAGGAAAGTTTAATTTGGGCTTCAAATATCACATCATCTAAATCAGTATATTAGTATTTATTCCCTTTTGAATATTCATTTTCATTCATTAAAGTAATAATAAAAAATGTGTATTGTTTATTGATATTATGGCCAAACTTTCAGAAAACGTTGATCGCCACATTTAGATGGGACAGAAAGTTTAGGTTGATTATAAGAACAGAATCAGTCCCACATTAAAACTGTAATGAAAATCAAGGAAGCTGAGTTGGAGTTTATAAAACTCTCAGACAGGATTTTACAACTCTGGAAAGTTATTAAGGTGGAAACTATTTTATCTTCTGTCTCGACAATCGTATAAACGAACAGTCGAATTTCAGCTTCATCATAAATAAAAGGAGCCGGATGAGTTTCTTTAAGGAGTTGCTTAGTGTTCCTGTTTGACTTCCACGAGTTGGAAGAAATCTTTGATTTAAAGTATGTTTGTATTTTAACAGCATTAAGATTTTCTTTAATTGGAATTATGATTAAAAAGCAGTGAACTGGTTCCTGTTCTGTCAACGTTCTCATGATGTTTTATACTCAGATAAAAAGGTCAGACTTTATAAAGCAGAATTTATGTCATTAATTTTACTAATTCTAACTAAACTAACTCATTTCCTTCAAACTTCTGTACCAGTAGGACACTAAAATCTGTATTAAAATGTGATATTTTTAACATAAATCCTCACAGAACCAAACTAAACTTGTATCTTATTGAATCTCAACTGCACAACTGAATATTTAAACCTCTAATTATATCATAGAGTAACGTCCACACCATCGTCTCACTGTGAGGTCCGTCTCTACCTTCACCTCCCCTCTCTCTCTCTCTCTAGTAATTCATCATCACAGATTCTCCATGTGATGATTTATTGCTCGACGTCTCATTTCCTGTCGACACGAGCGCAGATATCACCGTGTCTCCAAAATGACATTTCAACACGTGGAATAAAGAATCAAACCTTACAGCTGCTTTATTTCAGACTGTCAGAAATCATCAAACTTCTCAAAGAGAGATCATTGTGTGCAGGTAACGAGCTGACCCACAACACCTGCTCCATACTTAACACACCACTGCAGCAGTCGTACAAAGAGGAGAACACGTAGTCGAGTGCTACCAAATGTCATCCGTCCAATAGCTGCTCAGACAAGAACTATAATTATAAATATAACTATGAATATAACTTATTAAAACTGGTTGTAACTGCAGTGGATGGAGGAGTTCACACCACAACTATAACAACATCGATAGTATTGAACGATATCATTGGATCACTTTCAGAGAAACACTGGCAGCCCGACAGCCAATCAGAATCCTTCCTATAAACCATACAGCAGCCTGACAGCCAATCAGAATCCTTCCTATAAACCATACAGCAGCCTGACAGCCAATCAGAATCCTTCCTATAAACCGTACAGCAGCCCGACAGCCAATCAGAATCTTTCCTATAAACCGTACAGTAGCCACACAGCCAATCAGAATCCTTCCTATAAACCGTACAGCAGCTTGACAGCCAATCAGAATCCTTCCTATAAACCGTACAGCAGCCCGACAGCCAATCAGAATCCTTCCTGTAAACCATACAGCAGCCCGACAGCCAATCAGAATCCTTCCTATAAACCGTACAGCAGCTTGACAGCCAATCAGAATCCTTCCTATAAACCATACAGCAGCCTGACAGCCAATCAGAATCCTTCATATTAACCATACAGCAGCCTGACAGCCAATCAGAATCCTTCCTATAAACCATACAGCAGCCCGACAGCCAATCAGAATCCTTCCTATAAACCGTACAGCAGCCTAAAAGCCAATCAGCAGCCTGACAGCCAATCAGAATCCTTCCTATAAACCATACAGCAGCCTGACAGCCAATCAGAATCCTTCATATTAACCATACAGCAGCCCGACAGCCAATCAGAATCCTTCCTTTATTACATTTAAACCCTCTCTAGATTCTCAGCTTGTGCTTTTAAACTGGTAACGTAGATGAGCTGCTCTGAGATCTGGTTCAGATCCAGGAATGTTTCCTCCAGAGAGAGGAAGTAGGAAGGAAGAGTCGGTGCGATCGCTGCTTTCTCAGCTGTTTCCTCACATTGTTGCTCGCAGACTGTTTAACGATGAAAGCTCAGAGAGTTACGACACTGACAGCTGATGATGAACTGAGGTGACATTCAGACTGAGCTGCTGAGTCACGCCCAAAGCAGAGTCAAAGCCGATCACCGCCTCTGAATGAGCTGCTCAGGTGATGATGAAACGTATCCATGACGACAGAATAACATCTATCGTTTATTTCACTGTGGCATAAATAACACTCTTTATGAGTCCGTCCATCTTTTCTGTTGATCACATTGATAATAAGGAAGGGAATCACCAGAAGCTCCACGATACGATATTATCACGATACGAGAGTCACGATACAATATTATTGTGATACTTGTGTCACGATACGATATTATTGTGATACTTGTGTCACGATACGATATTATTGCGATACTTGTGTCAGGATACAATATTATTGTGATACTTGTGTCACGATACGATATTATTGTGATACTTGTGTCACGATACGATATTATTGCGATACTTGTGTCACGATACGATATTATTGCGATACTTGTGTCAGGATACAATATTATTGCGGTACTTGTGTCACGATACAATATTATTGCGATACTTGTGTCACGATACGATATTATTGTGATACTTGTGTCACGATACGATATTATTGTGATACTTGTGTCACCATACGTTATTATTGCGATACTTGTGTCAGGATACAATATCACGATATATTATTGCTATACTTGTGTCACGATACAATATTATTGCGGTACTTGTGTCACAATACGATATTATTGCGATAGTTGTGTCACGATACAATATTATTGCGGTACTTGTGTCACAATACGATATTATTGCGATACTTGTGTCACGATACAATATTATTGCGGTACTTGTGTCACGATACAATATTATTGCGGTACTTGTGTCACTATACGATATTATTGCGATACTTGTGTCACGATACGATATTATTGCGATTTTAAATATATTGCTATATGCTGCGATATATTGTAATTCATAACGTACGTCAGTAACGTAACGTAAAGAGTTCGGATGTCATCAGCTGTCCGTCTCTCTGCTGCTGCGTCATACAGACTAATAAACAACAGACTGCTGCAGGAATAAACAGTCTGAATATAAAACAAGTTCTTTTTTAAACTTGGTGTGAGTCCTGGAGCCACCTGTCAATCACAGCCGTCAATCAAACCTGTCAATCAGCACCCACACAGCAGACATGGAAGCTTCTATTAATCTTTAAATCTTATTAACAAACCCAAACAAACAGAGTTTTCTGCAGTGATTCAGAATGAAACTCTGCAGAATGTTTTTTTTAATAGCTATAATATTTATTTTATATAAAACAGATTAAATGAATTAGAGCTCAGACACATTGTTCTGGGAATAAACCCAAAGTTTTTGACCTCTGATATTAAAACACATAAATCTTCGTGTGTTTGTTCATATTGCTGTTTGCTGCTCTGAGCCACAGATAGTGAAATATGGTTTTATATGTTCAGCTACTTACTTTTTTAAATAACCAGAATTGAAAGTGGGAAAAAGTCACTTCATGTGGTTTAGTTTAAATTTAAAGGGTTAAAATGTGAAAATAAACGTATGAATAACTTGCACACATTCTTTTTTTGTGGACCCAGCATCAAATTTCTGCTTTTAATCCATTTAGAGAGAATATATTAGAGGATTATGACAAAAATGTCTAAGTGGTGTAACCATAAAAACTTTGTACCAAATAATTCAACTTGCTTAAAAACAGTAAATTGTCAATAAAACACCATATCAACTAGTTTGGCATGATCTTACATTATAACTTTTATATTAAATAAAGGTAATGGAATACAATTGTTCTAAATATTACATTTACTCTGGTTACCATGGAGATCAGGAACCTGACTGCTTTACTTCTTTCTTTCTTATTTTCTCTTCTTCCACTTTTATCTTTCTGTCTTACGTTATTTCTTTCTTCTTTCCTTCTTTCTGTCTCTTCCTCCTTTTTCTTTCATTCTCTTTTTCTTTCCTCCTACTTCTTGTTATTTCTTTCTTTCCTCCTTCTTGTTCCTTTGTTCTCTTCTTTTTTTCTTTTTTTCGTATTTTCTCCTCTTCCACCTTTATCTTTCCTTCTTTCTCTTCTTCCTCCTTTCTTTCTTTCCTCCCTCCTTCCTTCATCCCCCTTTCTTCTGTCCTTCCTTCTTCCCTTTCTTCTTTCCTCCCTCCCCCCTCTCTCATTCTTTCTTCCCCATTACCTTCCTTCTTTCTTCCCTCCTTCTTTCCTTCTTTCCTTCTGTCCTCCCTTCCTTCTTTTCTCACTCCCTCCCTCTCTCTTTCTTTCCTCCCCATTACCTTCCTACCTTCCTTTCCTCCCTTCCTTCCTCCCTCCTTTCCTTCCTTCCTTCCTCCCTCCTTCTTCCTTCTCTGTTTGATAAACCTGATGATTAATGGATGGTGAAGATAATAGTTAGTTTAAATGTTAAAAATAGACAGCGTGGCTCCAACAAATAAGGAAACAACAGTCAGAGAAGTGGAGGAATCCTCTCTAATGATGCTGCTGGCTCGAACCAATGAGGCAGAAAAGCTCTCCTGTGGGTCGCAGCAGGAAACGAGAGAAGAGGGAGGAAGAGGAGCACAGGGACGAAGAAGAAGAGGAGGAGGAGGAGAGGGGCGAACAGAGGAGGAAGAGAGGGACGACGAAGAAGAGGAGGAAGAGGAGAGGGGCAATGTAAAGAACAGAGAGGGAGGAAGAGGAGGAGGAGGATTGATGAAGACTGAACTGGGGGAGAAGAGGAAGACGTGAGGATATAAATAGAAGCGGAGCGACTCTTCAGGTCGTCCGCTGAGGCCGTTTGAATCAATTGATCATCGCTGAGCAGCCGAAGTCTTTTATTAGATTAGAGACGAAGCAGCAGCAGCAGTCTGACTCTAACCTCTTCATCACCTGTCAAACCCTGACGAGGCAGAGGAGACGTCACCTTCATCATCATCATCATCATCATCATCATCATCATCATCATCACCAGTACAACACCATCCAGAGAGGCTTCAAGTTTCTTAGCATCATGAAGCTTAGTGAGAGATATTAATCCGTTTTTCTCAATTAACCCTCCTGTTGTCCTCGAGGCAAGGAAGGAAGGATGGAAGGGAGGAAGGAAAGGAAAGACGGAAGGACGGACGGAGGAAATAAGGAAGGAAGGAGGGAGGGAGAAAGGAAAAGAGGAAGGGAGGAAGGAAGGAAAGAAGGACAGAGGAAAGAAGGAAGGGAGGAAGGTAGGGGGGAGGAAAGAGAGAGAAGGGGGGAGGGAGGGAGGGAGGAAGGAGGGAAGGAAAGAAGGAAGGGAGGAAAGAAAGAAGGAAGGAAGGGAGGAAAGAAGGAACAGTCAAAACAGACGGGGTCAATTTGACCCGGGAGGACGACACGAAGGTTAATCAATTAGTAGTTGGGTTTATAAAATGTTCCTAAAAGTCCAAAATGACGTCATCAAATGTCTTACTGTCACAGTCACTCATAATACTGCAGTACTTTTACTGTAATACTGCATACTACATCAATCATAATACTGCAGTACTTTTACTGTAATACTGCATACTACATCAATCATAATACTGCAGTACTTTTACTGTAATACTGCATACTACATCACTATAATACTGCAGTACTTTTACTGTAATACTGCATACTACATCACTCATAATACTGCAGTACTTTTACTGTAATACTGCATACTACATCACTCATAATACTGCAGTACTTTTACTGTAATACTGCATACTACATCACTCATAATAATACTAATATAATATAATGATGGGCAGCAGCTCGGTGACTCTTTGTTATGAAGATCAAAGATAATGAAAGATGTTTTTTTCTCAGCTGTCAGATAAAAGAGTAGAAGATGTTTCTATCACACCGAATCTTACTGGAATCTTTTCATGTGAACATTTCAGACAGACGGTCGTTGATTCAGAGTGACGAGATGTTCTCACTGTTCACAGTAAGGATGTAAAGCTCAGAGTTTATTATATATATTTAAATATGAGGCTGAAATCTACTCAAATATTATCTACAACTAAATCTAACACAAAATTAATAATCTCTTCACCGTATCATCATTATCATCATCATCATGTCAGCCAGTTTACTGAGGTTAGATTTTAGGATTGATTATTTTTATTTGCATTTTTTTATTAGGTAGGTTTATTAAATGTATTATTACTTTTAGTTCAACTCAGAGCGATATGAGCAGAATCAAATATCACAATATTTTTGACCAAATATCTTGACATCAATATTTTGACATTATTGTAGAGATGATTATCAGTGCTTTCACTGAATATTAACACAATGTGATTTTTGATAAATAATTATCAGTAATGTGGATATAATGCGTTCAGACTGCAGCAAATCTGATTAAAATCTGATTCCTTCTCAAATCCGATTTTTAGGCCTGACTGTCCACACTGTTTTTAGCAAGTGTCCAAATGTGATGTGGCTCTGTTCAGACTGGGCCACATTAATGACCAATCTGACAGGTTGCCGTCGGACCGGAGGCGTCATCTAGCCTGTATTATGTGATGTCATATAATTGCGATATCAACAACCATTTTTAGCAAATCTAGATTGGCTTAAAATCGGATTTTCGCTTACAGTGTGAACGCAGCCTATATGGATAAAGGCAGATAATAGAGTTTGTTAAAGTCAGAAAATTACATTTTTACAGTAATGCAGCCTTTAAAAGGCACTTATTCTATATGACGATATAGTAATATTCTAAATCTAAGACGATATCTATATAATATTGATTTATTGCTCTAGTTCAACTGTGTAAATATTTCTTCACATTAAAATCTGTGTAATAACAATAATCACACTATGGTTTATTATCATAACTGTACTAACTTATTTATTTTTATTTATTCTTTTTATTGATGTTTTTTCGATATTTTGCTGCTGTAATACTGTACATTTCCCAACTGTGGGACTAAATAAAGGAATATCTTAAATCTGATTTCTGTTTTTATTACACGAATCATCTAACTTTAGGATAATAAAGTGTTTAGATAAAACGTCTTCAATAAATGATTTCACACATCAGATATCAAACCCTGCGTAACACAGAGAAAGAGAGTCCTGACCTGTGTGCTGTTATTTAACATGTAGGGGAGAACAGGGTTGGTAGTCCCACTTTTTACTTTCCTTTGAATTCCTCAAAAAACATAAACTGAATAAATTCCCTTTTAACTTGTAATGAAAGTCTAAAGTGTCAGGTAGGAATAGAGAGGTCTGACTCTCCTTCAGCTGACTCTGTTCAAAAGATATGAACCGTTTAATATGTCTTGTGCACTTGTGACAACCATCCCCATAATGAGGTTGGTAGTAAGACACCATGGAGGTTGGTAGTAAGACATCATGGAGGTTGGTAGTAAGACATCATGGAGGTTGGTAGTAAGACATCATGGAGGTTGGTAGTAAGACACCATGTAGGTTGGTAGTAAAACACCATGGAGGTTGGTAGTAAGACATCATGGAGGTTGGTAGTAAGACACCATGTAGGTTGGTAATAAGACACCATGGAGGTTGGTAATAAGACACCATGGAGGATGGTAGTAAGACACTATGGAGGTTGGTAGTAAGACATCATGGAGGTTGGTAGTAAGACATCATGGAGGTTGGTAGTAAGACATCATGGAGGTTGGTAATAAGACACCATGGAGGTT
The DNA here is from genome assembly GCF_963691925.1 of Scomber scombrus. NCBI lineage: Eukaryota > Metazoa > Chordata > Actinopteri > Scombriformes > Scombridae > Scomber > Scomber scombrus. The sequence continues at coordinate 1,410,496 of NC_084975.1, read as the reverse complement.
GGTAATAAGACACCATGGAGGATGGTAGTAAGACACTATGGAGGTTGGTAGTAAGACATCATGGAGGTTGGTAGTAAGACATCATGGAGGTTGGTAGTAAGACATCATGGAGGTTGGTAGTAAGACATCATGGAGGTTGGTAGTAAGACATCATGGAGGTTGGTAGTAAGACACCATGTAGGTTGGTAATAAGACACCATGGAGGTTGGTAATAAGACACCATGGAGGATGGTAGTAAGACACTATGGAGGTTGGTAGTAAGACATCATGGAGGTTGGTAGTAAGACATCATGGAGGTTGGTAATAAGACATCATGGAGGTTGGTAGTAAGACACCATGGAGGTTGGTAGTAAGACACCATGGAGGTTGGTAGTAAGACACCATGGAGGTTGGTAGTAAAACACTATGGAGGTTGGTAGTAAGACACCATAGAGGTTGGTAGTAAGACACCATGGAGGTTGGTAGTAAGACACCATGGAGGTTGGTAGTAAAACACTATGGAAGTTGGTAGTAAGACACCATGGAGGTTGGTAGTAAGACACCATGGAGGTTGGTAGTAAGACACCATGGAGGTTGGTAGTAAGACATCATGGAGGTTGGTAGTAAGACACCATGTAGGTTGGTAATAAGACACCATGGAGGTTGGTAATAAGACACCATGGAGGTTGGTAGTAAGACACTATGGAGGTTGGTAGTAAGACATCATGGAGGTTGGTAATAAGACACCATGGAGGTTGGTAATAAGACATCATGGAGGTTGGTAGTAAGACACCATGGAGGTTGGTAGTAAGACACCATGGAGGTTGGTAGTAAGACACCATGGAGGTTGGTAGTAAGACATCATGGAGGTTGGTAGTAAGACACTATGGAGGTTGGTAGTAAGACATCATGGAGGTTGGTAGTAAGACACCATGGAGGTTGGTAGTAAGACATCATGGAGGTTGGTAGTAAGACACTATGGAGGTTGGTAGTAAGACACCATGGAGGTTGGTAGTAAAACACTATGGAGGTTGGTAGTAAGACACCATGGAGGTTGGTAGTAAGACACCATGGAGGTTGGTAGTAAGACACTATGGAGGTTGGTAGTAAGACATCATGGAGGTTGGTAGTAAGACATCATGGAGGTTGGTAGTAAGACACCATGGAGGATGGTAGTAAAAAACTATGGAGGTTGGTAGTAAGACATCATGGAGGTTGGTAGTAAGACATCATGGAGGTTGGTAGTAAGACATCATGGAGGTTGGTAGTAAGACACCATGGAGGTTGGTAGTAAGACACCATGGAGGTTGGTTGTCTCTGTGTTAGTTTAATGGGGAAAAATTAAAAATGTAGACAATCTTAAAAAAATATTTAAATTGTTTAGTTTCATTGAAATACAACAACCTAACATCTCAGCACCAAGAGAACATAAACAGTAACAATCATTCCTATAAGTGCATTTTATGTTCTTATATAACAATATTATACAGTTTATCTCTCTGACTGCTGTGAGCTTCACATCTGGAGGAGTCTGACTCTTTGTTTGACTTCCTGACAAATTCCTACTCATTTTACCATCTTAAAAGAAAGAAAGAACTAGATATATCACATTATATATGTATAAATACCAACATGTGACAAACATCACCAACTGGGATTTTTTGCTACCAGCAAAGCTAACAACTACATGTTTTAGAGTAGCTAAGAAACAAACCTCCCTACCTATCGCTCTCTCTTCATACTTTTTAATGGTAATAATTGTTTTATTATAAACTAATTGTGTAAAAGAAGAGAAACACTGAAGAGTTTATATTTACATTTTCACATGAAAAACACTAAACGTCCTCTCACCTCAACGACAAGCAGTTTAATCCAGAAATGATCTCTGAACTAACATCTCAACTAAACTCTGAAACGTTTAGTAGCAACACTTTCTAACAACAGCGCCCTCTAGAGACCGAGATCTGATGAATGTGACAACCAACCCCATTCTCCCCTATTTACCCCAAAAACAAACTATTTGTTTTGTTTATTTCTCCTGTTGCCAAACGGTTGGCTCGTGTCCCAACATGAGGGGAAATGATTCTTAGTGGGAAAAACACCATGTGAGCGAGAGATAAGACTTCTGCCCCAGAGGGAGAATCGGACCTCGACACACAGTAATATAATAAAGCTGCTGCTGCTGCAAAGAATTCAACTTTACTGCAAAACAAATGGTTATAAAATGTTCTCTCATCTCTGTAGTCTGAATAAATTATAAGATTTAAGCTTATAAACGTTATATCTGATTATTATTATGAAGTTTAGATTCATTAGTTTAATATCAGTAGAAGTGTTTTAACCTTTGTGTCCTCCCTTCCTTTCTTCTTTCCTTCCTCCATCCCCCTTTCTTCCTTCCTTCTATCCTCCCTTCCTCCCTTCCTCTGTCCTTCTTTCCTTTCTCCCTCCGTCCCTCCCTCCCTTCCTCCTTCCTTCTTTCTTCTGTCCTTCCTTCCTTCTTTCCTTTATCCCTTATTTCTTTCCTTTCCTCTCTTCCTTCCTCCCTTCTTTCCTTCCTTCTTCCTCCCTCCCTTCCTTCTTCCTGTCTCCCTTCCTTTTTCCTCCCTTCCTTCCTTCTTCCCTCCTTTCCTTCCTTCTTTCCTTCCTTACTTTGTCCCTTCTTTCCTTCCTTCCTCCCTCCTTTCCTTCCTTTCTTCCTTCCTTCCTTCCTTCTTCCTCCCTTCCTTCCTTGACTCGAGGACAACAGCAGGGTTAAAGTTTCATTTCTGCATGTTTTCAGTTACACTTTTATCTTTTTTAATTTTGTTTTTGTCAGATTATAGAAAGTAGTTAAAGAGAAGAACTGTAATCGCTCTCTTTTGGAAATGAAGTGAAATAAAAGCCTTTAAAATGTCATAAAAACTGATTTAGGATCTAAAATAAAAATCTAATAGAAAAGAAGAGAAAAATAAAACCAATAAGATGATTTTTTTTAAATAGGAGAAGAACACATATAAAGTAGAATTTAATTATAAAACATCAAAATAAATGAAATAAAAAAGATTTAGGATCTATAATAAAACTAAATGAAAACAAAAGAATAAGAAAATAAGAGAGTAGAGGAGAAAAAGTAAAAGAGATTAAAAAGACAAAATAAATGTAAATCATAATATGCAGAAAATAACGTAGAATACAATTTTAAAACATCAAAATAAATATAATAAAAATATACTATAAAAGCTTCATTTTTGGCAATAAAAAGACTATAAATAATTTTTAATCTAAAAATCTATGTCCATAAAAGGACTTCCTGTTGTGAGAAACTTCATTATTAAGATTCTTTATATTAAACACACTGATCACTGAGGAGTCTTTACACTGGGAAGCTGATCTGCATCCTAACGAGGAGTTTCACACACACACACAAACATAGTAACACACACACACACACACACACACACAGTAACACACACACACACAGTAACACACACACAGAGCAGGAATATCTGAAGGTGTCTTTTTGATGTCAGCGAGGCCGACGTGGGAAGCTGCTACTTCAAGTTATAGTGTGTCTGTGTGTCTGTGTGTGTCTGTGTGTGTGTGTGTGTGTGTGTGTGTGTGTGTGTGTGTGTGTGTGTGTGTGTGTGTGTGTGTGTGTGTGTGTCTTTATCAGTGTTGAGCAGAGGCGCTGTGAGGGCAGAATCAACCGTGACAAACGTAGGAGACAGTTTTTCCTCAACAGCCATCGACTCTGCTCTTTTTTTTATATATTCTCATACTTCCAGTCCTGTCTTCTTCTTCTTCTTTTCTCTCTTTCTTTCTTTTTCTCTTTCCCCTTCTTTTCTCTGCGCTGTCATGTAAATGTCCAAATGTGTCGTTCACTTGAGGGAGAACAGAGAGCCCGTCGCTTTAATAATTCAGTTTTAGGGCAGAAATGTACTGATCTGTGTGTGTGAGTCAGAGGAGAAAACTGATATTATACTATAATATACTATACTATACAACACTATACTACTATACTATAATACTATAATATTATACTATAATATACTATACTATACAACACTATACTACTATACTATAATATTATACTATAATATAATATTATGCTATAATATACTATAATATACTATACTATACAACACTATACTATAATACTATAATATTATACTATAATATAATATTATACTATAATATACTATACTATACAACACTATACTACTATACTATAATATTATACTATAATATAATATTATACTATACAACACTATACTACTATACTATAATATTATACTATACTATAATAATATTCTATAATATACTATACTATACAACACTATACTACTATACTATAATATTATACTATACTATACTATAATATTATATTATACTATAATATACTATATTATACAACACTATACTACTATACTATAATATTATACTATAATATAATATTATACTATAATATACTATACTATACAACACTATACTACTATACTATACTATAATACTATAATATACTACTATACTATAATACTATAATATTATACTATACTATACTATAATACTATAATATACTATACTATACAACACTATACTATAATACTATAATATAATACTATAATATACTACTATACTATAATACTATAATATTATACTATACTATACTATAATACTATAATATTATACTATAATATAATATTATACTATAATATACTATACTATACAACACTATAATACTATACTATACTACTATACTATAATATTATAATATTATACTATAATACTATAATATTATATTATAGTATTATATTATAGTATAATATTATAGTATAGTAGTATAGTATAGTATTATAGTATAGTATAATATTATAGTATAGTAGTATATTATAGTATTATAGTGTTGTATAGTATAGTATATTATAGTATAATATTATAGTATAGTAGTATAGTGTTGTATAGTATAGTATATTATAGTATAATATTATATTATAGTATAATATTATAGTATAGTAGTATAGTATATTATAGTATAATATTATAGTATAATATTATATTATAGTATTATAGTATAGTATAATATTATAGTATTATAGTATACTATAATAATATAATATACTACTATAATATTATACTATAATATACTATACTATACAACACTATACTACTATACTATAATATTATACTATAATATACTATACTATACAACACTATACTACTATACTATAATATTATACTATAATATAATACTATAATATACTACTATACTATAATACTATAATATAATACTATAATATACTACTATACTATAATACTATAATATTATACTATAATATTATACTATAATATACTATACTATACAACACTATACTACTATACTATAATATTATACTATAATATTATAGTATAATACTTTACTATAATATACTACACTATATACTACACAATACTATACTATAATACTATATATTACGACTTTATTCTCGCAATATTCCGACTTTATTCTCGCAATGTTACGACTTTAATCTACTAATATTACGACTTTATTCTCCTAATATTACGACTTTATTCTCCTAATATTACGACTTTATTCTCGTAATATGACTTTTTTCTCGCAATATTACGACTTTATTCTCCTAATATTGCGACTTTATTCTCCTAATATTACGACTTTATTCTCCTAATATTGCGACTTTATTTTCCTAATATTACGACTTTATTCTCCTAATATTACGACTTTATTCTCGTAATAGTATGACTTTTTTCTCGTAATATGACTTTTTTCTCGCAATATTACGACTTTTTTCTTGTAATATTACGACTTCATTCTCGCAATATTACGACTTTTTCTTGTAATATTACGACTTTATTCTCGCAATATTACGACTTTTTTCTCGTAATATTACTTTATTCTCGTAATATTACGACTTTTTTCTTGCAATATTACGACTTTATTCACATATTACAACTTTATTCTCGTAATGTTACGACTTCATTCTTGTAATATTATGACTTTTTCTCGCAATATTACGACTTTTTTCCTGTAATATTACGACTTCATTCTCGCAATATTACGACTTTTTCTTGTAATATTATGACTTTTTCTCGCAATATAACGACTTTTTCTCGCAATATTCAAACTTTATTCTCGTAATATTATGACTTTTTCTCGCAATACTACGACTTTTTTCTTGTAATATTATGACTTTTTCTCGCAATACTACGACTTTTTTCTTGTAATATTATGACTTTTTCTCGCAATATTACGACTTTTTTCTCGCAATATTCAAACTTTATTCTCGTAATATTATGACTTTTTCTCGCAATACTACGACTTTTTTCTTGTAATATTACGACTTTATTCTCGCAATATTACGACTTTTTTCTCGTAATATTACTTTATTCTCGTAATATTACGACTTTTTTCTTGCAATATTACGACTTTATTCACATATTACAACTTTATTCTCGTAATGTTACGACTTCATTCTTGTAATATTATGACTTTTTCTCGCAATATTACGACTTTTTTCTCGCAATATTCAAACTTTATTCTCGTAATATTATGACTTTTTCTCGCAATACTACGACTTTTTTCTTGTAATATTACGACTTTATTCTCGCAATATTACGACTTTTTTCTCGTAATATTACTTTATTCTCGTAATATTACGACTTTTTTCTTGCAATATTACGACTTTATTCACATATTACAACTTTATTCTCGTAATGTTACGACTTCATTCTTGTAATATTATGACTTTTTCTCGCAATATAACGACTTTTTTCTCGCAATATTCAAACTTTATTCTCGTAATATTATGACTTTTTCTCGCAATACTACGACTTTTTTCTTGCAATATTACGACTTTATTCTCCTAATATTACGACTTTATTCTCGTAATTTCCACAAAAAAAACCCATGTTTTTCTCTTAGTCTGGCCGTAATACTCTGTCGTAGATTTCTAAACCTATCACGCTAAAAGATTAAAACACTAAAATCCAGATCAAAAGGGTTCAAATCTGCCTTTTAAAAACCAATAAAGATCATTTAACGTCCTGCAGCTGGAAATTCACCTTTTAACCAAAACTATGAGAGAATAAATCATTACATCTGAGAAATGCCTTCAGGGAGACCGGGGGGGGGGGGGGGGGGGTCGATGATGTCATCAGAGAGTCAGATGATTGACAGCTGCAGATAATTAAAAGGTTTAAACGGGATCAGTGAGTTGGAAATCCAATCAGAGGAGACTTCAGTCTAACGATGAAAAGCAAAGATCTTCAGTCTTTGTGTTTCTCCTCCGTTCAGTTAATGAGACAAAAGGAGCAAAACTGTGAGAGGAATCATTCTGAAATAAATGATTATTATAAATTATAATAATAAATTATAGTAAGTAGTTATAAGTTATTTTTTATGAACATTAGAGATAAAAGGGGAAGAAAAAAACCTGCTTAAGAAAATCTGATCATTCTTTCCTTCTTTCTTTTTTCTCTTTCTTTCTTTCCTCCTACTTCTTATTCTTTCTTTCTTTCTTTCTTTCTTTCTTTCTTTCTTTCTTTCTTTCTTTCTTTCTTTCTTTCAGACAGATAACTGAACATTAAAGTGAAAAATGGATCCTAAGAATAGCTGCAGCACTGCTGGAGCTCCAGATTTAGACTCGACATGATGGACGAGATTCTTGCTGTTTCTTTCTTTCTTTCTTTCTTTCTTTCTTTCTTTCTTTCTTTCTTTCGTCCTTTTGCTGATTAGGAGAACTTAACTTCGAAGATACCGCAAAACTGTGGAATAAAATATACTTTGTTTTAGATTGGTTAGAGTTGAAATGCTGCAGAGTGTTAAACAGTGTTAGACTGTCAGAGTGCTGTTCCACTTCACTAACGCTAGTCAGTAGTAGTGTCACAATATATATCTCATGTTCATCTCACAAAAAGTAATATTTAGACACTTAATTATGACTAAACGCTGCCTTTTTTAACATAAACTATAAAATCCCTCCCTCCTTACTATTTCCTTCCTTCCTTCCTTCCTCCCTTCCTTCCTGCCTCCCTTCCTTCTTTCCTCCATCCTTCCTTCTTCCTCCCTTCCTTACCATTTCCTTCCTTCTTCCTCCCTTCCTTCCTTCCTCTCTCCTTCCTCCCTCCCTCCTTTCCTTCCTTCCTTCTTCCTCCCTTCCTTCTTTCCTTCCTCCCTTCTTTCTTCCTTCCTCCCTCCTTTCCTTCCTCCCTTCCTTCTTCCTCCCTTCCTTCCTTCCTTCCTTCCTTCCTTCCTCCCTCCTTCCTCCCTCCCTCCTTTCCTACCTTCCTTCTTCCTCCCTTCCTTCCTCCCTCCTTCCTCCCTCCCTCCTTTCCTACCTTCCTTCCTTCTTCCTCCCCTCCTTCCTCTCTCCCTCCCTTATTCCTCCCTTCTTCCTCCCTTCCTTCCTCCCTCCCTCCTCCCTTCTTCCCTCCTTTCCTTACTTCCTTCTCCCTCCTTTCCTTCCTTCCTCCCTCCTTTCCTTACTTCCTTCTTCCTCCCTTCCTCCCTTCCTTCCTCCCTCCTTTCCTTCCTTCTTCCTCCCTCCCTTCCTTCCTTCTTCCATCCTTCAACTATAATATAACTCTAGCGTTGGTGCTGTAAACTGTTCAGGTGCACTGATCCATAGAAAACTGATTTTTTTGACATTTAGAAATTGATTATTATGTGAATCGATTATTTCACCCCAACTAAAAACCTCAACAGAAAAACTGTCAGTCAATCTAAAATATAAATATTAAAATAACTGTGTGAGCTAACTGTCTCATGAGCAGCAGCTCCATGGAGATAGCAACAACACCTCAAGCTCAAGGTCCGTCCTCACACTCAGACCTGCAGGATTCAGCTCTTAATAATGAACATTCACACACTGCAAGGTAACAGATAGGTCTAAAATACACACACACACAGAGAGACACACGCACACACACACACACACACACACAGAGAGACACACAGAGACAGACACACACACACACACACACAGAGACACACAGAGACAGACACACACAGAGAGACACACACACACACAAAGAGACACACACACACAGAGAAACACAGACACACACACAGAGAGACAACACACACAGACACACACACAGAGAGAGACACACACACACAGAGACACACAGACACACACACACACACACACACACACACACACACACACAGAGACACCCACACAGAGAGACACACACACACACAGAGACACACAGACACACACACACACACACAGAGTGAGACACACACACACAGAGAGAGACACACACACACACACACACACAGAGAGACACCCACACACACACACACAGAGTGAGACACACACAGACACACACGCAGAGTGAGACACACACACACAGACACACACGCAGAGTGAGACACACACACACACACACACACAGACACACACGCAGAGTGAGACACACAGAGACACACACACACACACACACAGACACACACGCAGAGTGAGACACACACACACAGACACACACGCAGAGTGAGACACACAGAGACACACACACACACACACACACACACACACCCCTATTCACACACACACAAAGAGACACACACACAGAGAGAAACACAGACACACACAGAGAGAGAGAGAGAGAGAGAGAGACACACACACAGAGAGACAACACACACAGACACACACACAGAGACACACACACACAGAGACACACAGACACAGAGTGAGACAGAGACACACACAGAGAGACACCCACAGAGAGACACACACACACACACACACACACACACACACACACACACACACACACACACACACACACACACACACACACACACACACACACACACACACACACACACACACACACACACACACACACACACACACACACACACACACACACACACACACACACACACACACACAGGTATAATTTTTAGGACCAACAACAATCAGCTCTCATTGATTCGGACTGATCAGAGTTTTATTTATCATATCTGACATCATCTAGATAAACATCCAGTAGATGTTTATAATATCTTACATCCTTAATAAAGTTATCTAACAGACACAACGCTCTCATATCCTGTTACGTCTCATTGGCTCTTTTATGGAAATTAAACCTGCGTGTTCTCAGATAACATTTAATTGCTTTTCATACATCTCGTCTCTCAGCTGCTGAATCTGAGTATAACTGTGACACTGTTCAGATGATCAGTGTTGCCACATACATGATATAATATCCTTATTAAAATCTATTAATCTGGCGTTTGTCTGCTGCAGTACCGTTCATGACCACTAAGGCGCTTTTAATCTATCTTCTATCTTTTTCCAAAGGCTTCTGCAGACACTCTGACTTTCTTCTTTTGTTTGGGTTTCTACACAGTACTACTTCAATTGTAGAACAAAGGGCTGCGTGATATGGATCAAATCAAATATGTTATTTTTGAATGAATACCTCGATATCAATATCACAACGATATTATAGGGATGACGGTTGGTGCTTTCACAAAATGTTTACACAATGAGATTTTTGATAAATAATCATCAGTAATGTGGATATAATGATAAAAGTGAGTAAAAGGCAAATAATAGAATAGTGTGTCGTAATATTATAAGAATAAAGTCGTAATATTATAAGAATAAAGTCGTAATATTAGGATAATAAAGTCGTAATATTAGGAGAATAAAGTCGTAATATTATAAGAATAAAGTCGTAATATTAGGATAATAAAGTCGTAATATTAGGAGAATAAAGTTGTAATATTATAAGAATAAAGTCGTAATATTAGGAGAATAAAGTCGTAATATTACGAGAATAAAGTCGTAATATAAGGAGAATAAAGTCGTAATATAAGGAGAATAAAGTCGTTATATTATAAGAATAAAGTCGTAATATTAGGAGAATAAAGTCGTAATATCACGAGAATAAAGTCGTAATATTAGTAGAATAAAGTCGTAATATTATAAGAATAAAGTCGTAATATTAGTAGAATAAAGTCGTAATATTATAAGAATAAAGTCGTAATATCACGAGAATAAAGTCGTAATATAAGGAGAATAAAGTCGTAATATTAGGAGAATAAAGTCGTAATATTAGGAGAATAAAGTCGTAATATAAGGATAATAAAGTCGTAATATTATAAGAATAAAGTCGTAATATTAGGAGAATTAAGTCATAATATTAGGAGAATAAAGTCGTAATATTAGGAGAATAAAGTCGTAATATTAGGAGAATTAAGTCATAATATTAGGAGAATAAAGTCGTAATATTAGGAGAATAAAGTCGTAATATTACGATAATAAAGTCGTAATATAAGGAGAATAAAGTCGTAATATAAGGAGAATAAAGTCGTAATATTATAAGAATAAAGTCGTAATATAAGGAGAATAAAGTCGTAATATTAGGAGAATAAAGTCGTAATATTATAAGAATAAAGTCGTAATATTAGGAGAATAAAGTCGTAATATTATAAGAATAAAGTCGTAATATTAGGATAATAAAGTCGTAATATTATAAGAATAAAGTCATAATATTAGGAGAATAAAGTCGTAATATTAGGAGAATAAAGTCGTAATATTAGGAGAATAAAGTCGTAATATCACGAGAATAAAGTTGTAATATTATAAGAATAAAGTTGTAATATTATAAGAATAAAGTCGTAATATTAGGAGAATAAAGTCGTAATATTATAAGAATAAAGTCGTAATATTACGAGAATAAAGTCGTAATATTAGGAGAATAAAGTCGTTATATTATAAGAATAAAGTCGTAATATTAGGAGAATAAAGTCGTAATATTAGGATAATAAAGTCGTAATATCACGAGAATAAAGTCGTAATATTATAAGAATAAAGTCGCAATATTATAAGAATAAAGTCGTAATATAAGGAGAATAAAGTCGTAATATTAGGAGAATAAAGTCGTTATATTCTAAGAATAAAGTCGTAATATTAGGAGAATAAAGTCGTAATATTAGGAGAATAAAGTCGTTATATTATAAGAATAAAGTCGTAATATTATAAGAATAAAGTCGTAATATTAGGAGAATAAAGTCGTTATATTCTAAGAATAAAGTCGTAATATTATAAGAATAAAGTCGTAATATTAGGAGAATAAAGTCGTAATATTAGGAGAATAAAGTCGTTATATTCTAAGAATAAAGTCGTAATATTAGGAGAATAAAGTCGTAATATTAGGAGAATAAAGTCGTTATATTATAAGAATAAAGTCGTAATATTATAAGAATAAAGTCGTAATATTAGGAGAATAAAGTCGTTATATTCTAAGAATAAAGTCGTAATATTATAAGAATAAAGTCGTAATATTAGGAGAATAAAGTCGTAATATTAGGAGAATAAAGTCGTTATATTATAAGAATAAAGTCGTAATATTATAAGAATAAAGTCGTAATATTAGGAGAATAAAGTCGTAATATCACGAGAATAAAGTCGTAATATCACGAGGATAAAGTCGTAATATTAGGAGAATAAAGTCGTAATATTAGGAGAATAAAGTCGTAATATCACGAGGATAAAGTCGTAATATCACGAGGATAAAGTCGTAATATCACGAGGATAAAGTCGTAATATATCGCTGGTTACCACTCTATTCTCCTAACATTAGGACTCTTAGTATGGCCCTAATACTCCGTTGTACTCCAGCATGTGTGAACCGCTGTTATTAGATATTTTTTCATTTTTAGCAGGAGTAGTGAAAAGATGAGCAAGGTCTCTCCAACAGAATTCACTCCAATACACAGAAGAAGAAGAAATAGTCTCTGACCTTGTTTATGAATCAGATTAGTGACATCACACCAGCTGCTGCACATTTCCTGCATTAAACTTCTCTCTGACAGACTGAGAGGATTTACAGACTCACAGCTACAGAAGGTTTTGTCTTTTTTCTTCATATGAAAGAGTGGATTACACCTATTGAAGTCATTTACAGAGTTTAGCTGTGAGAGAAGAAGAAGAAGAGGAAGAGGAGGAGAGTTTGTTTTCAGCTGCTGCTTCCTAACAGACAGTTGAGTGTAGGAGGAAGACATGACATCCAGCGTGGGATTTCTTTTCTCTAACAGCTCATTTACTCGCATCACATTAACCGAAGCAGTCCGAGAGGAAGCGTGAAAAACTAAAAAAGGAAATAAACAAAAAATCTAAATGACAAACATCAGCGAGAGAATGTGAGCTGAGAGGCGATATCGACCAATCACAGATCGGTATCAGTATATGTAGACCAGTAAGTGCCTTTTTTCAGTTATATAGGGAGCATTATATATATGTTTAAGCTTTTTTCTTAATTCAAGTTTAATATATGAATATGTTTCTTTTTTTTTGTTTAGCATGTTTTTTCTAATTATTCATCACTAACTCTAATTATTATATTTCCAGAGTAGTACCAAAGTCTCATATATATATATATATATACTTTTTTAATGTATATTTAACCCTTTTTCTTAACCTTTGTGTCTTCCTCCCGGGTCAAATTGACCCCGTCTGTTTTGACTGTTCCTTCTTTCCTCCCTTCCTTCCTTCCGTCTGTTCTTCCTCCCTCCCTCCTTCTCTTTCTTTCCTCTGTCCTTCTTTTCTTCCTTCCTCCCTTCCTTCCTCCCTCCATCCCCATTTATTCCTTCTTTCCTTCCTTCTCCCTTCCTTCCTTTCCTTTCCTTCCCTTCCTTGACTCGAGGACAACAGGAGGGTTAAAGGTACTGCCCATTTAAATGTGTGCCTGTTTGTTGTTGTTGTACTTTATAATGCATAAGTAACCTATATTATGTATTGGTCAGGATGAGCCGAGTCGGGGGGGGTTGTCTGTTCATTTCATCATACTCTAATTATTTCCTGCCACACTCTAATCAGAGTGCTCTTCTATTTGAAGTTGTATGTATATGTATATATACATATATATATGTGTAGGTATACTGCATGTATGTATGCATATATGTATATATTGAACAAAAAAAACAAAATATAAATTATACTTATGTGACTGGAAGTATCTTATGTTCTTTTTCAATAAAAATATTTGTGGAAAAAAACCAAAAACATTAATTTGCACTTCACAGAGGAGCTGCAACTGAAGACTCAAAGTCTCAGGAGCATTTTCTCAGGTGGAAAACGGAGGAGTGCTAAAGTGCCTTCTTCAGTGGCGAGAACGCGCTGTATGTGCCCTTTTTTTTTCTTTTCGCCCCTGCCCTTCAAATAGTCTGTGCATGCCAATGGTTATTATATAAGCAGCATTTTATGTAGATTTGATCCTTTTTCTTAATTCAAGTTTAATATATGCATGTTTTTGTATTTTTTATTCATAGCTAATTCTAATTACTAAATTCCCAGAGAAGAAAAGGAAGAAGAAAAGTTTATTGTTAAACTGTAAAATATAAAACCTTTATATTCTGCATAAATAATATTATTGTCCAATATATTGATATCGCACTTTTTCTTGCTCTCTAATATCGGCATCGGCTGCTGAACTCCAGTATCAATCGTACTCCAGCTGAGACTCAATATACTGAAACATTTTCTCTTTCAAAAACATGAATTTGCACTTTGCTGCAGAGGTTCACGGAGGAGCTGCAGCTGAAGACTCAAAGCCTCAGGAGCATTTTCTCAGGTGGAAAACGGAGGAGGAAGCCGTCGTCTCCACAAACGAGCGGCAGACGCCTCGAGGGACGTTATTAGCCACCAGAAGCACAGAGCAACGATGAGAGCTGCTCAACCTGTCAATACCTGCTTATTCATCACCAATCGTAAAGTATCAGCAGCCTCTGGAGGACGGAGCGTCTCAGAGTTATCATTCATGAATGCTGCATGCAACATAAAAAGGACGCATACATAAAATGACTGTATATAAAGACAACATCCTTCTAAAGGCTTGTGGAGACCTGCAGAGCAAACAGGCTGAACATTTCCCTCCATCTCACTTCCACAGAGAGGATTTACTCACACAGCTTCACTATGTTTTGTCTTTTCTTTTTTATGAAAGAGTGGATTACAGCGAGTCTGGCTGAGAGAGAAGAGAAGCAGCTGCTGCTCCCAAACAGACACTTTGGTGTAGGAGGAAGAAGAAAAAGGCAAAATGAGAAAATGTCGTGACCACAAATAAACAGGAGTGCCGCTCACTGTCCGTTCAAACAGCTTTAAGCTCACAGTGAGGAGGAAGAGCACAAAGTCTCAGCTCTGACTCCTCGTTGGATGTGAAGAATAATGAGAACTTCTGTTATGTGAGAACAGACTTAGAGACAGAGGACAGACTGAGTGTAAATACAGCAGGAGAATCTTCCTCTGCTGCAGGTTACATAAAAACAACTTTTTATATGGTTTGCCAACAATTGTTTTACTGGAGACGGCTCCTCAATGTTCAACAGCAACAACAACAACAACAACAACAACACAGTGCAGACAAACAACCAACGTTAGAGTAAAAGTAGGAACTAGTTTAAAGTTCTGGGAGCAGAAATTATTAATCAAACCCTTCCTTCCATCTTCCTGCTTGTCTTCTTTTCCTTCCTTCCTACCTTCCTTCCTTCCTTCCTTGTCTTCTTTTCCTTCCTTCCTTCCTTCCTTCCTTCCTTCCTTCCTTCCTGTCCGTCTTATTTTCCTTCCTTCTTTACTGGTTTATAAAGAAATACACCACTTTGAAATGAAAAACAAAAACCTATCAAAGCTGCATCTTATTTACCAGTTATTACAGTAGCTGTAAATTATATGTATTATTTTATCAGATCCTCTCATCAGCGTCCTGCATGTCCACTGAGCTTAATATGACTCCACACAGGACCGAAGCATCAGGGAAATTATAAAAATTTTATATTAAGATGTGTTTTAAACTATAATATTATGAAAGTAATGTGGATCCTTTGAGGAGTAGCTCAGAGCTTCTGGCTGAGCTGATAACATGAGTCTGTTTTTAGAATAAAAGCACATTTACAGTTTTTCTCTTCATGCAGTCGTCCATCTCCAGCAGCAGAAAACACTCAGTCACAACAACCTGCCGTCACATCTCATTTACAGCAGCTGCAAACTGAACCTCAGCTGGGCTCAGTGACATTTACTGCTGCAGCTAAAAACTGTTTATTGATTATTTTCTCAATTAATCAATTAGTTTAAGGTCCATAAATGTCAGAAACCTTCTTATCTATTATACACCACTCATATCCATCCATCTACTACTCATATCTATCCATCTATCTATCTATCCACCACTCATATCTATCTATCCATCCATCCATCTATCCATCTATCTATCTATCATCTATCTATCTATCTATCTATCTATCTATCTATCTATCATGAATCATGTATAGCTGTGCACACAGTTACCAGCCAAATAGTTCCTTCTTTTTCTCTTATCACCTCTTTTTTTTTTAATTCCTTTTTTTCCCTAACAAGGAATTTGGACGATGGCATTTGTGTGATATAAGCATGAATTTATTTTTTCCTCATTATCCTCAACAGACCAAATCTAACACTGAAAAACTGACCAACACAAATGTACCAAAGTAAATATCACATTTTCTATTTAACTTCTCTCTGCTTCACTTTTCCTTCCTTCCTTCCCTTTCTTCCTCTGAGGGAGGAAAAAGGAAACAAAGAGAAAGAAACCGAGCCGGTCGTTCTCTCCGACTTTCCTGCCAGACGTTTCCTGCTCGATTGTTTCTTTCACTGCAGAGACTCAAACACTCAGATCCACAACAGACTGATCCAGCTCAGTTTGTGCTGTAGTGAGGACGAGGATGAGGATGAGGAAGAGGATGAGGAAGAGCACGACGACAACGAGGACAATTCATGGATGATTGATGATTGATGATGGACGATGATTGATGATGATGATTCAAAGTAATTAAAAAACTAATTAAAAGGTTTTGTTTATATGAATATTTGCAGCAACTATCAATTATTTTCAGCATCTTCTAATCTGTTAATTAAGCATTTCATCTAGAAAATGTCCAAAGATAGTAAATAATGCCAATCACAGTCTGACAGTCAGATATATTTGATTTATAATGATATGAAACACAGAAGTTAATCCTCACACTGGAGAAGATGGAAAGGTCAACATGGGAAACATGAAACCAGCTGAGTGTCAGGATGTTAATATGCTGACATCAGCAGTTTGTAAACTGTGAGGACTGCTCAGATTTAAAGCTGGTTGACTCTGATTTAAAATCAGTGAATCAGCTCATAAACAATGAACCATGACAGGTCAGGTGAGGTACTGTACTGTTGTGTACTGTATTATTGTGTACTGTATTATTGTGTACTGTTGTGTACTGTATTATTGTGTACTGTACTATTGTGTACTGTTGTGTACTGTACTATTGTGTGTACTGTTGTGTACTGTACTATTGTGTACTGTTGTGTACTGTACTATTGTGTGTACTGTTGTGTGTTCTTTGTACTGTTGTGTACTGTATTATTGTGTACTGTACTATTGTGTACTGTTGTGTACTGTTGTGTACTGTTGTGTACTGTTGTGTACTGTACTATTGTGTGTACTGTTGTGTGTTCTTTGTACTGTATTATTGTGTGTACTGTACTGTTGTGTACTGTATTGTTGTGTACTGTACTATTGTGTGTACTGTTGTGTGTTCTTTGTACTGTATTGTTGTGTACTATACTGTTGTGTACTGTACTGTTGTGTACTGTATTATTGTGTACTGTACTGTTGCGTACTGTACTGTTGTGTACTGTTGTGTACTGTACTATTGTGTGTACTGTTGTGTGTTCTTTGTACTGTATTATTGTGTGTACTGTACTGTTGTGTACTTTATTGTTGTGTACTATACTGTTGTGTACTGTACTGTTGTGTACTGTTGTGTACTGTATTATTGTGTACTGTATTGTTGTGTACTGTATTATTGTGTACTGTATTGTTGTGTACTGTACTGTTGTGTACTGTATTATTGTGTACTGTACTATTGTCTATACTGTACTGTTGTGTACTGTACTATTGTCTATACTGTACTGTTGTGTACTGTACTATTGTGTACTATATTATTGTCTATACTGTTGTGTACTGTACTATTTTGTACTGTATTGTTGTGTACTGTACTATTGTCTATACTGTACTGTTGTGTACTGTACTATTGTGTACTATATTATTGTCTATACTGTTGTGTACTGTACTATTTTGT
Organism: Scomber scombrus; assembly: GCF_963691925.1. NCBI lineage: Eukaryota > Metazoa > Chordata > Actinopteri > Scombriformes > Scombridae > Scomber > Scomber scombrus. Next base: position 1,392,411 of record NC_084975.1, on the reverse strand, counting down.
ACTGTATTGTTGTGTACTGTACTATTGTGCTGGGTCTTTGGCCCCGAGGGGTCAGGCTGACTCGCTGTCTAATGCTCGTCACGGATCTCACTGCACTTTGAGAACCCTGCTGAGAAATCCTGTCACTTCTCTGAGAGGAAGACAAGGAGGAAGACGAGGAGGAGGAAGAGGTTACATAACTCTCTCTGTCTCAGGGAATCTGACAGAGGAAGCTGAGATGACAAAGGAGGAACTGAAGTCGCCTCCAGCAACTCTGCGGCCAAAAACCTTGCCTGCCTGCCTGCCTGGCTGGTTGGGCCTCCTCCTCATCATCATCATCATCATCATCATCATCATCAGCAGAGGCTTCTTACAGCAGAAAGAAGAGCAGTGTTTATCTTGTTTGTGTAATAAACAGCAGCCAGGGGATTAAGATGTGTGCAGAAAGAGATGCGTGGGTCTCCATCAGGAGGAGGAGGGGGGGGGGGGTTTCTGCCGTTATGGTTTTTCCCTGCTCGCTTGGAAACGCGACAAAAACAGAAACACCGGGGGACGACTGGATGTGAAACAAGAAAACCCACAACAACAGGTGGTGGTTTCCCTCATAGCATCAAGGAAATAAAAGATATAGCTCACAAATAAATAACGAGCTGCATAAATGAACCTGGCTGCTTCACTCTGAGCACGTTCAACAGGTTCCTCTACATTCTTCCACCTCTGCTGTTTCACTTCTTTCTTTCTCTAACAAGGAAATGTTTGTTTCAAATGAGGATGCATGTATTCTTCTTTATTATCCATTAACCCTTACAGACTGTTTAGGGTGTAATTAAAACTTTTTTTATTTACATTTGAAAGTTGTAAGAAACACTATATATTTCTTTTAACCAGACTTTTCCTAATGTAACCCACAGTAGGGGAGAACGGGGTTGGTAGTCACACTTTTTACTTTCCTTTGAATTCCTCATAAACCATAAACTGAATAGATTCCCTTTTAATTTGTAATGAAAGTCTAAAGTGTCAGGTAGGAATAGAGAGGTCTTACTCTCCTTCAGCTGATTCTGTTCAAAAGATATGAGCCGTCAAATATGTCTTGTGCACTTGTGACAACCAACCCCACGATGAGGATGGTTGTCACACACTATGGAGGTTGGTAGTAAGACATCATGGAGGTTGGTAGTAAGACATCATGGAGGTTGGTAGTAAGACATCATGGAGGTTGGTAGTAAAACACTATGGAGGTTGGTAGTAAAACACCATGGATGTTGGTAGTAAGACATCATGGAGGTTGGTAGTAAGACACCATGGAGGTTGGTAGTAAGACACCATGGAGGTTGGTAGTAAGACATCATGGAGGTTGGTAGTAAAACACCATGGAGGTTGGTAGTAAAACACCATGGAGGTTGGTAGTAAGACACCATGGAGGTTGGTAGTAAAACACTATGGAGGTTGGTAGTAAGACACTATGGAGGTTGGTAGTAAAACACCATGGAGGTTGGTAGTAAGACATCATGGAGGTTGGTTGTCTCTGTGTTATTTTAATGGAGAAAAATTAAAAAATGTATACAGTCTTAAAAAAATATTTAAAATGTTTAGTTTAATTGAAATACAACAACCTAACATCTCAGCACCAATAGAACATAAACAGGAAAAATCATTCCTATAAGTGCATTTTATGTTCTTATATAACAATATTATTCAGTTTATCTCTCTGACTGCTGTGAGCTTCACATCTGGAGGAGTCTGGCTCTTTGTTTGTCTTCCTGACAAAGTTCCTGCTCTGTTTGCATCTTAAAAGAAAGAAAGAACTAGATATATGAAACCATATATGTATAAATACCAACATGTGACAAACATCACCAACTAGGATTTTTTTTTTTTCAACTGGGAAAACCTCCCTACCTATCACTCTCTCTTCATACTTTTTAATGGTAATAATTGTTTTATTATAAACTCATTGTGTAAAAGAAGAGAAACACTGAAGAGTTTATATTTACATATTCACATGAAAAACACTAAACGTCCTCTCACCTCCATGTCAAGCAGTTTACTCCAGAAATGATCTGAACTAACATCTCACCGGAATTCTGAAATTTTCAGTACCAAAACTTTTTAACAACGCCCTCTAGAGACCGAGATCTCATGAATATGACGACCAACTCGTTCTCCCCTATACAAAAATGGAAATACATTGCATAATTTTGTATTATTTTTGTGCAGCTGATACACATTTTTATATATGCAAATGTATAAATCTGACCTGTGTTTTATTAAAAACATTTTTAAAAATCAGCATTAAAACTTTAATTAATCAATAAACATAAATTAAACCTGTATTAATTACTGATGGGGAGTCTATGAATGTGAATTGGTGTAGAGATTAATTATGAGTCAGTATATAAACAGTATGTAAGAGTTAAAAGATCAATTTTAACAATGAAAAACTGACAAAAACAGATATGCACTTTTCCTTCCTTCAATAAAAAATATCTAACAAATAAATAATTAAATAGAGAAATATATTATGACCATGTTAACCAGGTTTCTCTACATTTTTTAAAACCTGGAAGAAGCTCAAGGCTGCAGCTCAGTGAATGATCAGAGAATCCATCGGTATCAATGTTTCAGTCCGTCACTCAAAACCAGAACTCAACATATCGATAGACTAAAAGTAACACGAGTGAAACTCAGCGAGGTGATTAAACCTCCTGTTGTCCTGTGTTGCAGAAGGATGGAAAGGAGGGAAGGAAGAAGGAAGGAAGGAAGGGAGGAAGAAGGAAGGAAGAAGGATGGGAGGGAGGAAGGAAGGAAGGAAGGAAGGAAGGAAGGAAGGAAGGAAGGAAGGAAGGAAGGAAGGACGAAGAAGAGAGGAAGGATGGGAGGGAGGGAGGAAGGAAGGAAGGATGGAAGGGAGGAAGGGAGGAAGAATGAAGGAAAGGAGGGAGGAAGGAAGGAAGGAAAGAAGGAAAGGAGAGAGGGAGGAAGGGAGGAAGAAGGAAGGAAGGGAGGAAGGAAGAAGGATAGAGGGAGGAAGGAAGGAAGGATGGGAGGAAGGAAGGGAGGAAGAAAGGAAGGAAGGGAGGGAAGGAAGAAGGAAGGAAAGAAGGAAGAAGGAAGGAAGGGAGGAAGGCAGGAAGATAGGAGGGAGGAAGGAAGGATGGAAGGGAGGAAGGAAGAATGAAGGAAAGGAAGGAGGAAGGAAGGAAGGAAGAAGGAAGGGAGGAAGGAAGAAGGAAAGGAGGGAGGGAGGGAGGGAGGGCGGAAGGGAGGAAGAAGGAAGATTGTGAAAGAAAAACTTTTGTTCGTCTGTGGAACCAATTGGAGTTTTAACCAGACTGATTCATGCGTCTTTACAAGAAGAAGGAAAAAAACAACGATAGAAAAACAAGTTTAGGATCGACGCCTCTCAGATCAGATCAGATGTGCAGATCCTGATCGTCTGCGTTATGACTGGAAATGTGAAACATTCATCAGCCTGAAGAATGAAGCAGAGTTACTGATTAATATCTGCTGCTGGTTAAACCTGAACTGTTTCCTTCTTCTCTTCTAATCCACAACATGTTTAATCTGCTGCTGGAACATTTCATCAACACAGACGCTTCTTCTGTTTCACAAAGGACTGAAGATTTAACTTCCAACACGCTCGGCTTTAAAACAACAACAAAACAAAAAAGGAGTTTTTTTTTTTTTCTGTAAACAAGAAAAACAGAAAAGATCCTTTAAAGCAGAGCTGACAGGAAGCTGCAGAGCCTTTGAGTCTAACAGTAAAACTATGTAAACAAGGAAGGAGACGAGGTTGCACGGCTGGTTTCTCCGCTTCAAAACTTCCCCTAAAGCCGGCAGCTTTACGAGCAGCTGATCCAACACTGACAACCTGGAAGGGTTTAAGTGTCTGAAAGGGAAAGTAAAGGATAAATACTTTGAATCAGTGGACTGTTAAGCTGCATTCACTTTACATACTGAAGAGGCCCAAATCCAATTCTTTTGCCTTCAAGTGGAGAAATATATACCAGTTATTATATTAATATTCACGTTAATGCACATTTCTCCTCATAAAAAGAGGACTCTGAAATGTCAGAAAGGATCTACACTCATTGTATGTGGTGTAAAATTCAAATCATACTGGATTTATTTTGTAGGATTTGAGAGAAATATTTGATGTTTTCTTGCACATTAACTCTCCCTCTTTGCCTCTGGGTGATCTGAGTCAGGATGCTTCTGTTGATGCTACTTCTGACTGTATGATATCGACACATGTGCAATAAGGAAGAACATCTGTTTGTCCTCCCACTAAAACAAACTGGTGTAAGATAACCGCGACCGTTTTGGTGTCAAAAGGACTTCCGTCTCTATACAAGTCAATGGAGAATTCACCAACTTCTCACTTGATTTCTAACCTCAGTAAACGTTTTCAAAATGTGTTTATGGTCTCAATCGCTAGTTTAAAGCCTTCTTCAATGCAGTATGATGTTCATTTGGGACATTTTGGCCTCCCTGATTTTATATGTGACGATAAAGCAAGGTATGCATTAGGGCGTGGCTACGTGGTGATTGACAGGTTGATTGGTTCACAGGTTCAGGAGGGCGCCTCATGCTCCTCCTGATGCCCATATAAGTAGAATCCGTGTTTTTATTTTTCCCAACATGCACCTGAAATGTTCAAGATGGCGCTGCTCAGATCCGATACTATTGGTCTCCGAGCAGCAGTCCACAAACCAATGGGTGATGTCATGGATGTTACGTCCATTTTATATACAGTCTATGGTTTTTAACAACAATGAGGGCAACGACGGGGATCAACGGAGAAAAAAGAATGTTTCTATAAATCTGCACAACAGCATTTTACTAAATAGATCCTTAATGTGACAGAATGAAGAAAATCACTTTATTGTCTTTCTAGAGTTGCTGCACAGATACTCAACCTGCTCTTAACCTTTAAATACTGAAAGCTAACAGATGGATGATGTTGAATCAGAGTGTTGCTCAGACTGTGGAGAGTTTCTGCTCTTTTTTTCTCCTTATATATAAAAACACAGGTGGTGTCATTACTGTGTTTTATGGGAGGTGACACCCTGAGGTGCGAGCGTCACCGTGAACCTGCTGAAGGCTGAGATGTTGTGTGTGTGTGTGTGTGAGTGTGTGTGTGTGAGTGTGTGTGTGTGTGTGTGTGTGTGTGTGTGTGTGTGTGTTTGTGTGTGTGTGTGTGTGTGTGTGTGTGTCTCGACGCTAAGCACCCGCTCGCATCATTAACTCCGCCTCCAGAGCTTCGGCGGCCGGCAGGAAGCAGACGAAGTGTTACTATTTATCTTCAGTTCCTGCCAAACACAACCAACATAAACTCCCTTCGGCTCAGTCTGACTGGATGTGACAAAGAAAGGATATTATTTTATTATTATTATAATATCAGCTGCAAGAATCAGCTCTGTGGTAGTTTATAGTCGCTCAATAACTCATGTTTTTACCTCGAGATCTAATGAGAAACAAGCAGTGAACACAACTCTGACATATCATCACCTTCTTTCCTTCCTTCCTCCTTCCTTCCTTCCGTCTGTCCTTCCTACCTCCTTCCCTCTCTCTTTCCTCCCTTCCTTCTTACCCTCCATCCCCCTTTCTTCCTTCCATCTGTCCTTGTTCCCTCCCTCCTTCTTTCCTTCCCTCCCTCCTACATTTCTTCCTTCCTCTTTTCCTTTCTCCCCCCCTTTCCTTTTTCCCTCCCTCCTTCCTTCCTTCCTTCTTTCCTCCATCCGTCCTTCTTTCTTTCCTTCCCTCCCTTCCTTCTTCCTCCCTTCCTTCCTACCTTCCTCCCTCCTTTCCTTCCTTCCTTCCTCCTTCCTTCCGTCTGTCTGTCCTTCCTACCTCCTTCCTTCTCTCTTTACTCCCTTCCTTCTTTCCCTCCATCCCTTCTTCCTTCCTTCCTTTCTCCCTCCCTCTTTCCTTTTTTCCTCCCTCCCTCCATCCTTCCTTCCTTCCTCCCTCCCTCCCTTCCCTTCCTTCCTCCCTTCCTCCCTCCCTCCCTTCCTTCCTTGACTCGAGGACAACAGAAGGGTTAATTTCATGTTGGCAGGACTGAACAACAATGAACCAATGAAGTAGAAATTAAACTTGCATTAACTGATTTAATGGTGATGTAGGTGGAAACACACTGAACTCTGCACATCATCATCTTATAAGTTGATGTGTTGAACTTTATTCCCACATCCAGCAGGTTACTGATCAACATCATCATTCATTAGTTCATCATGTTTCTGTCCAGTATTCTCTCTCTTTTAGCTGTTTTTACTCTCTACCAACTCCTGAGGGAAATATCTAAATGCTCCACTATGTTCACCAGCTAGTCTACAGCACAGACTGTATAATGATAACGGACGTAACCACGGTGACGTCACCCGTTGGTTTGTGGACTCCTATTTTGAAGCTTTGAGTTTGGCATTTTGATTGTTGCCAACTTGTATTTTTTTGGAGCCAGAAGTGATGAGAAGTGACCATAGTTGGATGAGAGTGTAGAGCTGAGTCCAACTACAGCTCCACCATGGTAGAGACCTGTCAATCAAAAGGTAGCTACACCCTTAAAGCTGCAGTTGGTAAGTCTTATAAAAGTAACTTTTTGTCATATTTGCTAAGACTGTCACTGTGTAAAGACAACATTACATGAAGCTAGTAATCTGTAAAAAAACAACAAAAAAAAACAGGCTCATTTAGCCCCACCTACTGCTCCTTCTGCAAATTGCCAGAATCCAACGCGACCGGAAAACAAGAACCAATCAGATCCAGGATGGTGTCTGATGGAGTGTCTGACAGCTGTCAATCACTGCTCACGCACACAGGCCCCTCCCCCTTCCTCCTCAACTCGGGAGAGTGGCTTCAGGAGCGTAGAGAAAGTAATGGCGCAGCAACAACAATCAGCGAGGACAAAACTACCGATACCTCCGTTACCAACAACAGCATACACGGTCCCGTCAGCCTCCTCTGGGGGAGGGGCTTTGGAGGAAGGGCAGGAGTGCAGCGGAGAGGGAGGGGGAGGGATCTTCAAATTTGATGCTAAGTCCTCTCTCTCCTCTAAGTTACCAACTGCAGCTTTAATTGTTGCCAACTTGTATTTTTTTGGAGCCAGAAGTGATGAGAAGTGACCATAGTTGGATGAGAGTGTGAAGCTGAGTCCAACTACAGCTCCTCATGCACCACCATGGTAGAGACCTGTCAATCACAAGGTAGCAACACCCTTAATCATACGCTGCTTTATCGTCTATTTTACTCTAAATGGAGCCATAATCTATAAAATCAACATCATGCTGTGTTGAAGAAGACTTGAAACTACTGATTGAGACTATAAACTGTTTACTGAGGTAATAAATGAAGTGAGAAATAGACTTATTTTCTCATAGACTTCTATATGGAGTCAGTAGAGTCGCCCCCTGCTGGCCATTAGAGAGAATGCAGCTTTAAGTCACTCACACATTGGCTACCAGCTAATCTACAGCTAGCTGTCTGTTTGTCTGGTGCTGAGCAGGTTGTGTTCAGTGACTCTGACATGAGAACCAGGATAAACAATGAGCTGAAAGTCAACTATAAAGCTCCGTAAAGCCAAGAGGAGAAATATATTAACCTTCCTGTCGTCCTCCCGGGTCAAATTGACCCCCGTTTATTTTGACTGTTCCTTCTTTCCTCCCTTCATTCCTTCCGTCAGTCCTTCCTCCCTCCTTTCCTTCCTTCCTTCCTTCTTCCTCCCTCCCTCCTTTCCTTCCTTCCTTCTTCCTCCCTCCCTCCTTTACTTCTTCCCTCCCTCCTTTCCTTCCTTCTTTCTTCCATCCTCCCTCCCTCCTTTCCTTCTCTCCTTTCCTTTCTTCCTTCCTTCCTTCCTCCCTTCCTCCCTCCCTCCCTCCTTTCCTTCTCTCCTTTCCTCCCTTCCTTCCATCCATCCTTCCTCCCTCCCTCCCTCCTTTCCTTCCTTCATCCATCCATCCTCCCTCCCTCCTTTCCTTCCTTCTTCCATCCTTCCTCCCTCCCTCCTTTCCTTCCTTCCTCCCTCCTTTCCTTCCTTCTTCCTTGACTTGAGGACAACAGGAGAGTTAAGCTGCCAATCACTAATAATTCAAACTTGGCTGTTTGGTTTTGGAGGGAAGCTGAGTCTCAGTCTGCAACTTATATTATTTATATTTATATATCATACTGTTATAAATTATAATATTAGATTTATTACACTTCAGGGAAAATGATCACCTCAAACTGTACTACAGTAAAGTATAAGTACCTCAAACTGTACTACAGTAAAGTACAAGTACCTCAAACTGTACTACAGTAAAGTAGCATCACATGGACCAGATCTGAGCATCAACTCATCTCAGTTTTCCCTCTGAAAGCTCCACATGACTCCTTCCTCTGCGCACACACACACACACACACACACACACACACACACACACACACACACACACACACACACACACACAGGCTCATCCTGTGTGTTTTATTGATTTATTTTATCCATCCTGCAGCGATCCAGAGACGACTGCCAGGCGAGAGTCAGGGGGATTCAAACCAGCAACTCCACACACACACACACATAATCAGACACACACAGAAACACACACAGACACACACACACACACACAGACACACACACTTCCTTTCACTTCCTCTGTCAAACAACACAAATCGATCTCTGCAGGATATTAATGAATTCACACTCTGGTTATTTATGAATCAGCACCGAAGAGAAGAAGAAGAAGCAGGATGATGTTCCAGTTCTGCTCGGACTGACACTAATAATCATAATAAATAAATAAATAAATAAATAAATAAATAAAAAATAAAATAAATCAGGAGCTGATTTCATGTTTCTGTCTCATTAAAGTGACACAAGTTTAATATTCTGAACTTACACAAATAAACTCCCACGTCTGCCTTCTGTCAGCAGAGACACACACACACACACACACACACACACACACGCAGACACACACACGCATACACACACACATAATCAGACACACACACAGACACACACACACACAGACACACACACACACACACGCACGCGCAGACACACACACACACACACACACACACACTTAGACACACACGCAGACACACACACATAATCAGACACACACGCAGACACACACACGCAGACACACACACACAATCAGACACACACACGCACACACATAATCAGACACACACACGCATACACACACGCAGAAAGACACACACACATATACACACGCAGAAAGACACACACACACATACACACACGCAGAAAGACACACACACAGAGACACACACACACACACACACACTGACACACACACACACAGACAGACACACACAGACACACACACATGCAGACACACACGCAGACAAACATACACACTGACACACACACAAACACACACACACAAACACACACACAGACACACACACACCCAGAGACTCTCATTAAGACGCCTCCCAGTGGGACAGAGAGGAACCTTCCTTCCTTCCCTGCTTGTTTTATTAGCAGCAGGGGGGGGGGTAAAGACAGTGTGTGTGTGTGTGTGTGTGTGTGTGTGTGTGTGTGTGTGGGGGGGGGGGGGCGTTGAGCTATTCACCAAATCAGCTGAGATGCCACTGAATGTGCTGCAGCCAACAACGCTGCTTCCACACATCAACACAATCAATTACAGCCAAAGCAAAAAGCACAACAACTCAAATTAATCACATTTTTAACATGATTATGGATCCAAGTTCATGTTATTCTCATTTATCTGCTGTTATATTAACTCCAGTAAAGATAAATTAATGCTTCAGGGGATTTTAAGAAGAGGAAACCCGTCATTTATATTTGCATTTTAAGCACAAATAGCCTGCAGATTACACTTTGTTTGCAATAAGTTCCAGTAAAGTGGATTTTTAAGAGGAAGTGGCTGAAATGTGACCATAATATATAATAATTGCTGCATGCATGAGTAATGAGGTGTGAATGAGTTGAAGCTGCTGGTTGAGTCCTTGATTTTAACAAAAGCTGCAAAGGACAAGTGCTTAAAAATAAATTAAAAAAATAAATAAAAAAGACGCTTCAATGTCTTTTCCCATTCTGCCAAATACGATTTGACATTTCATCCATTTAAGATCAATATCATGCATGCCAAGAATATAATGACAGTGTTAAAGATGCAAGGATTTAACATGCATAAGGTGGAGTAGATGTAAAATTCGGCTTTGATTTTATACATTATGCAGCATCAGATTAAGGAGTGATTTAAATATTAGAGCTGGATCACAACGGTGGCCGTCGCCCTCCTGGGAGCGAAGAAACAAGAGGATAATCTAACAGAAAAGTAACTTTCTTTATTTAAATAAGTGATTTAATTTGGATTAAATAGTTGCCGAAGTCAACAACAGCTGCTTATGATTCATAAAAACATCGGATTGATTTAGTTAATGTTGGATATTTCAGCAGGTGAGAGAGTTAACTTTAAATTGGGAGGTTTTCAGAGGGGGTTTGGTGCAGGGTCTCTCTTGCACACCTCCACCCCGGACAACAGGTGCATGCAACCGGACTCACCTTCTGCTGCCTCCGGGCCATGTCGGTGGGCTGCTTGGCGTTAAACGGATACGAGATGCACCGGAGGACAAACACATAGATCTGCAGTTTAATCTTCCTCTCCTCTTCCTCCTTCTGGATCCTCTCTCTCTCCTTCCTCTCATCCTCCTCCTCTTCTTCTTCTTCTTCCTCCTCTCTTTCACCTGTAGCGCTGCCGCCGTGTTTTGCAGCTTTACCGGGAGCACCTGCAGGTGCTCCGGGCTGCTGCCGGTGCTGGTGCCGGTTGTGGCCCCCCGCCCGGTTGTTGGGGCCCCGTTTCCCCGCAGAGGAGCCGACCGGTTTCCGTGGAGGCTCCTGCACAACTTCTGGGTCTGAGTCCCCGCCGGTGTCCTCGCTGGAGGAGGACGGGTCCAGCATGATCACACAGAGGGAAGAAGAAGAGGAATGCAAACACCTGTTGGAGGTTTTAGTTTGTTTGTTTTAGTCGACGTGGCGTTAAAGGCTTCCCGTTACCGACACACCGACCGACCGACTGCTGCTGCTGCTGCTGAGAACCGGAGGACTGAGGGTGTTTTTGGGGGGTGGAAGAGGTGGAGGGGGGGGGGGGGGGGGGGGGGTGGAGTCTAAATGGTTAATATTTGGAGGTTGTGTCCTCGTGCTGTTGTGTTGGAATGACGCCTCGCGCTCCAGCACACAGGTGAGCAAACCTGTAGATATGCGAGCAAAGATCGGAGAGAGACAGCAGGAGGAGGGATCACTCTGACTGAGATTCAAGAACCATAAAAAAAACTCAGAAACATTAAAACTGAATTTACTGAACCAGGATTATTATAGTTAATTAAGATTAAAACTAAGACTAGCAGTGAAAAAAAAATTAAGGTAACTGAAATTTTAAAAAAGAAATTAAAAAAAAATAAAATTAAAAAAAATAAAAACTACAATGAACAATGCAAAACTAACTTAAACTGAAATAAAAAAGCAAACTAAATAAAAATAAAAACTAATGAACATTTCTGAACTATAATAACCTGCTTTAGATTCAACCAAAGATAGGAGAGACACAGCAGGAGGAGGCATCACTCTGACTGAGATTCAAGATCCATAAAAAACTCACAGAAACATTAACACTGAATTTACTGAACCAGAGTTATTATAGTTAATAATACGATGGAGTATTATAGGCACAAGAAAAAAAAAACAGGCTAAAAAAGTCACACAAAAAAAGGCAAAAAAAAAAAAAAGTCGAGCAAAATTATAAAAAAAAAAAAAAAAAGATTAAAAAATAATAAAAATAATAAAGTTTGGTACAAGAAAAAAAACAAAAACAAAAAAAAGTCCGACACAAGAAAAAAGAAAAGATGCAAAAAAGTCTGAATGAGATCAACTTACTGCAGAGGCTTGATCACAGTACCGCAGAATCAAACCAAGCCTATTTTTTTGTTTTTCGTGTGCCTGACTCTTTTTTTTTTGCCTAGCAGTGAACAAATAATTTAGTTAAATGAACTATAATGAACAATGCAAACCTAACTAAAACTAAACTGCAATAATCATTTTTAAAAAACTAAATAAAAATAAAAACTAATGAACATTTCTAAACTATAATAACCTGCTGTAGATGCGAACAAAGATAGGAGAGAAACAGGAGAAGGGATCACTCTGACTGAGATTCAAGAACCATAAAAAACTCACAGAAACATTAACACTGAAATTATTGAACCAGGGTTATTATAGTTAATAATACGAGTATTAGGGCCAGGCAAAAACAAAGTCCGGCACAAAAAAAAAAAAACAGGCTAAAAAAGGCACACAAAAAAAAAAGTCGAGCAAAATTTAAAAAATAAATAAATAAATAAAAAAATAATAAAAATAATAAAGTTTGGCACAAGAAAAAAGAAAAGAGGCAAAAAAGTCTGAATGAGATCAACTTACTGCAGAGGCTTGATCACAGTACCGCAGGATCAAACCAAGCCTATTTTTTGTTTTTCGTGTGCCTGACTCTTTTTTTTTTGCCTAGCAGTGAACAAATAATTTAGTTAAATGAACTATAATGAACAATGCAAACCTAACTAAAACTAAACTGCAATAATAATTTAAAAAAAACTAAATAAAAATAAAAACTAATAAACATTTCTAAACTATAATAACCTGCTGTAGATGCGACCAAAGATAGGAGAGAAACAGGAGGAGGGATCACTCTGACTGAGATTCATGAACCATAAAAAACACCAAACACTAACAGAGCTGCAGCTGATGATCAGTGGTGGAAAATAACTAAATACATTCACTGAGTTTACTGAGCATTTATTAATAATTTAAAATGATGAGAAATAAACTGATGCTAAAGAATAATGTAGATTAAAAGGAGATACAAAGACATTTTTAGTACTACAGTAAAGTACAAGTACCTCTAACTGTACTGCAGTAAAGTACAAGTACCTCTAACTGTACTGCAGTAAAGTACAAGTACCTCAAACTGTACTACAGTAAAGTACAAGTACCTCAAACTGTACTACAGTAAAGTACAAGTACCTCAAACTGTACTGCAGTAAAGTACAAGTACCTCAAACTGTACTGCAGTAAAGTACAAGTACCTCAAACTGTACTACATACTTATAGAAACATGAAACAGGAAGCACAGTGAGTCAGACTTAAAGTAGAAACATTAAATCAGTTTCATGGTTATAATTAATAAAGTTTTATTTTTAGTTTCAAGGTTTCCAGGTTTAGTTGGTTTCTGACTCCTAACCCGAACCCTCCAGTAATTACCCTAACCCGAACCCTCCAGTAATTATCCTAACCCTAACCCTCCAGTAATTATCCTAACCCGAACCCTCCAGTAATTATCCTAACCCTAACCCTCCAGTAATTATCCTAACCCGAACCCTCCAGTAATTATCCTAACCCGAACCCTCCAGTAATTATCCTAACCCTAACCCTCCAGTAATTATCCTAACCCGAACCCTAACCCTCCAGTAATTACCCTAACCCTAACCCTCCAGTAATTATCCTAACCCTAACCCTCCAGTAATTATCCTAACCCGACCTCCAGTAATTACCCTAACCCGAACCCTAACCCTCCAGTAATTATCCTAACCCTAACCCTCCAGTAATTATCCTAACCCTAACCCTCCAGTAATTATCCTAACCCGAACCCTAACCCTCCAGTAATTATCCTAACCCGACCTCCAGTAATTACCCTAACCCTAACCCTCCAGTAATTATCCTAACCCGAACCCTCCAGTAATTATCCTAACCCTCCAGTAATTATCCTAACCCTAACCCTAACCCTCCAGTAATTACCCTAACCCTAACCCTCCAGTAATTATCCTAACCCTAACCCTCCAGTAATTATCCTAACCCGAACCCTCCAGTAATTATCCTAACCCTCCAGTAATTACCCTAACCCTAACCCTCCAGTAATTATCCTAACCCTAACCCTAACCCTCCAGTAATTATCCTAACCCTAACCCTCCAGTAATTACCCTAACCCTAACCCTCCAGTAATTACCCTAACCCTAACCCTCCAGTAATTATCCTAACCCGAACCCTCCAGTAATTAGCCTAACCCTAACCCTCCAGTACTTACCCGAACCCTAACCCTCCAGTAATTATCCTAACCCTAACCCTCCAGTAATTACCCTAACCCTAACCCTCCAGTAATTATCCTAACCCTAACCCTCCAGTAATTATCCTAACCCGAACCCTCCAGTACTTACCCGAACCCTAACCCTAACCCTCCAGTAATTATCCTAACCCTAACCCTCCAGTAATTACCCTAACCCGAACCCTCCAGTACTTACCCGAACCCTAACCCTAACCCTCCAGTAATTATCCTAACCCTAACCCTCCAGTAATTATCCTAACCCGAACCCTCCAGTACTTACCCGAACCCTAACCCTAACCCTCCAGTAATTATCCTAACCCGAACCCTCCAGTAATTATCCTAACCCTCCAGTAATTATCCTAACCCTAACCCTAACCCTCCAGTAATTATCCTAACCCTAACCCTCCAGTAATTACCCTAACCCTAACCCTCCAGTAATTACCCTAACCCTAACCCTCCAGTAATTATCCTAACCCGAACCCTCCAGTAATTAGCCTAACCCTAACCCTCCAGTAATTATCCTAACCCTAACCCTCCAGTAATTATCCTAACCCGAACCCTCCAGTAATTACCCTAACCCGAACCGTAACCTTCCAGTAATTATCCTAACCCGAACCCTCCAGTACTTACCCGAACCCTAACCCTCCAGTAATTATCCTAACCCTAACCCTCCAGTAATTACCCTAACCCTAACCCTCCAGTAATTATCCTAACCCTAACCCTCCAGTAATTATCCTAACCCGAACCCTCCAGTACTTACCCGAACCCTAACCCTAACCCTCCAGTAATTATCCTAACCCTAACCCTCCAGTAATTACCCTAACCCGAACCCTCCAGTACTTACCCGAACCCTAACCCTAACCCTCCAGTAATTATCCTAACCCTAACCCTCCAGTAATTACCCTAACCCTAACCCTCCAGTAATTATCCTAACCCTAACCCTCCAGTAATTATCCTAACCCGAACCCTCCAGTACTTATCCTAACACGAACCCTCCAGTAATTATCCTAACCCTCCAGTAATTACCCTAACCCTAACCCTCCAGTAATTATCCTAACCCTAACCCTCCAGTAATTATCCTAACCCTAACCCTCCAGTAATTACCCTAACCCTAACCCTCCAGTATTTATCCTAACCCGAACCCTCCAGTAATGATCCTAACCCTAACCCTCCAGTAATTATCCTAACCCTCCAGTAATTATCCTAACCCTCCAGTAATTACCCTAACCCTAACCCTCCAGTAATTATCCTAACCCTCCAGTAATTACCCTAACCCTAACCCTCCAGTAATTATCCTAACCCTCCAGTAATTATCCTAACCCTAACCCTCCAGTAATTATCCTAACCCTAACCCTCCAGTAATTATCCTAACCCGAACCCTCCAGTAATTATCCTAACCCTAACCCTCCAGTAATTACCCGAACCCTCCAGTAATTATCCTAACCCGACCTCCAGTAATTACCCTAACCCTAACCCTCCAGTAATTACCCTAACCCTCCAGTAATTATCCTAACACGAACCCTCCAGTAATTATCCTAACCCTCCAGTAATTATCCTAACCCGACCTCCAGTAATTACCCTAACCCTAACCCTCCAGTAATTACCCGAACCCTCCAGTAATTACCCTAACCCGAACCCTCCAGTAATTACCCTAACCCTAACCCTCCAGTAATTATCCTAACACGAACCCTCCAGTAATTATCCTAACCCGAACCCTCCAGTAATTATCCTAACCCTAACCCTCCAGTAATTATCCTAACCCTAACCCTCCAGTAATTATCCTAACCCGACATCCAGTAATTACCC
>NC_084975.1:1346503-1369003 GCF_963691925.1 Scomber scombrus | reverse complement strand
TGCCTGCTCTCCTCTGTCTCATGTTCCTGTTTAACATGTTGATCATACAGCTTCATATCACAGTCCAGGTTCAGTAGAGGTTAGTTGTCCCTTTTCCTCCAGTTTGTGTTCAGTTAGCATGTTATTGACTCTGTTTGTTTGTGTAGGTTAGCTTCAGCTCCCTGAGGCAGCTGAGGCTCAGGAGGAAGACCCGGCTCCTCCAGTCTGAGTGTCCTGAGGCAGGAGACCGGACCCCGAATCACTCCTCATGTCTGAGCCCAATAGAGCATGAATGTGTGTGTGAATGGGTGAATGTGAGAGACTAGAAAAGAGCTGTTTAAGTAGTTTATTTACCTTTATGTTTGTTTGTTTGTTTAGTTGCTGGTGTTTCTAAAGAGCTGAGAGGAAGAGAGTCTCATTGTTTCATGTTGTACTGCAGTACTTATACTTTACTGTAGTACAGTTTGAGGTACTTGTACTTTACTGTAGTACAGTTAGAGGTACTTATACTTTACCGTAGTACAGTTTGAGGTACTTGTACTTTACTGTAGTACAGGTTGAGGTACTTATACTTTACTGTAGTACAGTTTGAGGTACTTGTACTTTACTGTAGTACAGTTAGAGGTACTTGTACTTTACTGTAGTACAGTTTGAGGTACTTGTACTTTACTGTAGTACAGTTTGAGGTACTTGTACTTTACTGTAGTACAGTTAGAGGTACTTATACTTTACCCGTAGTACAGTTTGAGGTACTTGTACTTTACTGTAGTACAGTTTGAGGTACTTATACTTTACTGTAGTACAGTTTGAGGTACTTGTACTTTACTGTAGTACAGTTAGAGGTACTTATACTTTACCATAGTACAGTTTGAGGTACTTGTACTTTACTGTAGTACAGTTTGAGGTACTTATACTTTACTGTAGTACAGTTTGAGGTACTTGTACTTTACTGTAGTACAGTTAGAGGTACTTATACTTTACCGTAGTACAGTTTGAGGTACTTGTACTTTACTGTAGTACAGTTTGAGGTACTTATACTTTACTGTAGTACAGTTTGAGGTACTTGTACTTTACTGTAGTACAGTTAGAGGTACTTATACTTTACGGTAGTACAGTTTGAGGTACTTGTACTTTACTGTAGTACAGTTTGAGGTACTTATACTTTACTGTAGTACAGTTTGAGGTACTTGTACTTTACTGTAGTACAGTTAGAGGTACTTATACTTTACCGTAGTACAGTTTGAGGTACTTGTACTTTACTGTAGTACAGTTTGAGGTACTTATACTTTACTGTAGTACAGTTTGAGGTACTTGTACTTTACTGTAGTACAGTTAGAGGTACTTATACTTTACCGTAGTACAGTTTGAGGTACTTGTACTTTACTGTAGTACAGTTAGAGGTACTTATACTTTACCGTAGTACAGTTTGAGGTACTTGTACTTTACTGTAGTACAGTTTGAGGTACTTATACTTTACTGTAGTACAGTTTGAGGTACTTGTACTTTACTGTAGTACAGTTTGAGGTACTTGTACTTTACTGTAGTACAGTTTGAGGTACTTATACTTTACTGTAGTACAGTTTGAGGTACTTGTACTTTACTGTAGTACAGTTTGAGGTACTTGTACTTTACTGTAGTACAGTTTGAGGTACTTATACTTTACTGTAGTACAGTTTGAGGTACTTGTACTTTACTGCAGTACAGTTTGAGGTACTTATACTTTACTGTAGTACAGTTTGAGGTACTTGTACTTTACTGTAGTACAGTTAGAGGTACTTATACTTTACCGTAGTACAGTTTGAGGTACTTGTACTTTACTGTAGTACAGTTTGAGGTACTTATACTTTACTGTAGTACAGTTTGAGGTACTTGTACTTTACTGTAGTACAGTTAGAGGTACTTATACTTTACCGTAGTACAGTTTGAGGTACTTGTACTTTACTGTAGTACAGTTTGAGGTACTTATACTTTACTGTAGTACAGTTTGAGGTACTTGTACTTTACTGTAGTACAGTTAGAGGTACTTATACTTTACCGTAGTACAGTTTGAGGTACTTGTACTTTACTGTAGTACAGTTTGAGGTACTTATACTTTACTGTAGTACAGTTTGAGGTACTTGTACTTTACTGTAGTACAGTTAGAGGTACTTATACTTTACCGTAGTACAGTTTGAGGTACTTGTACTTTACTGTAGTACAGTTAGAGGTACTTATACTTTACCGTAGTACAGTTTGAGGTACTTGTACTTTACTGTAGTACAGTTTGAGGTACTTATACTTTACCGTAGTACAGTTTGAGGTACTTGTACTTTACTGTAGTACAGTTTGAGGTACTTGTACTTTACTGTAGTACAGTTTGAGGTACTTATACTTTACTGTAGTACAGTTTGAGGTACTTGTACTTTACTGTAGTACAGTTTGAGGTACTTGTACTTTACTGTAGTACAGTTTGAGGTACTTATACTTTACTGTAGTACAGTTTGAGGTACTCGTACTTTACTGCAGTACAGTTTGAGGTACTCGTACTTTACTCTAGTACAGTTTGAGGTACTTGTACTTTACTGTAGTACAGTTTGAAGTACTTGTACTTTACTGTAGTACAGTTTGAGGTACTTGTACTTTACTGTAGTACAGTTAGAGGTACTTGTACTTTACTGTAGTACAGTTTGAGGTACTTGTACTTTACTGTAGTATAGTTTGAGGTACTTGTACTTTACTGTAGTACAGTTTGAGGTACTTGTACTTTACCGCAGTACAGTTTGAGGTACTTGTACTTTACTGCAGTACAGTTTGAGGTACTTGTACTTTACCGTAGTACAGATTGAAGTACTTGTACTTTACTGTAGTACAGTTTGAGGTACTTATACTTTACCGTAGTACAGTTTGAGGTACTTGTACTTTACTGTAGTAAAGTTAGAGGTACTTGTACTTTACTGTAGTACAGTTTGAGGTACTTTTACTTTACTGTAGTACAGTTTGAGGTACTTATACTTTACTGTAGTACAGTTTGAGGTACTTGTACTTTACTGTAGTACAGTTAGAGGTACTTATACTTTACCGTAGTACAGTTTGAGGTACTTGTACTTTACTGTAGTACAGTTTGAGGTACTTGTACTTTACTGTAGTACAGTTAGAGGTACTTATACTTTACCGTAGTACAGTTTGAGGTACTTGTACTTTACTGTAGTACAGTTTGAGGTACTTATACTTTACTGTAGTACAGTTTGAGGTACTTGTACTTTACTGTAGTACAGTTTGAGGTACTTGTACTTTACTGTAGTACAGTTTGAGGTACTTATACTTTACTGTAGTACAGTTTGAGGTACTTGTACTTTACTGTAGTACAGTTTGAGGTACTTGTACTTTACTGTAGTACAGTTTGAGGTACTTATACTTTACTGTAGTACAGTTTGAGGTACTCGTACTTTACTCTAGTACAGTTTGAGGTACTTGTACTTTACTGTAGTACAGTTTGAAGTACTTGTACTTTACTGTAGTACAGTTTGAGGTACTTGTACTTTACTGTAGTACAGTTAGAGGTACTTGTACTTTACTGTAGTACAGTTTGAGGTACTTGTACTTTACTGTAGTATAGTTTGAGGTACTTGTACTTTACTGTAGTACAGTTTGAGGTACTTGTACTTTACCGCAGTACAGTTTGAGGTACTTGTACTTTACTGCAGTACAGTTTGAGGTACTTGTACTTTACCGTAGTACAGATTGAAGTACTTGTACTTTACTGTAGTACAGCTTGAGGTACTTATACTTTACCGTAGTACAGTTTGAGGTACTTGTACTTTACTGTAGTAAAGTTAGAGGTACTTGTACTTTACTGTAGTACAGTTTGAGGTACTTTTACTTTACTGTAGTACAGTTTGAGGTACTTATACTTTACTGTAGTACAGTTTGAGGTACTTGTACTTTACTGCAGTACAGTTTGAGGTACTTGTACTTTACTGTAGTACAGTTTGAGGTACTTATACTTTACTGTAGTACAGTTTGAGGTACTTGTACTTTACTGCAGTACAGTTTGAGGTACTTGTACTTTACTGTAGTACAGTTTGAGGTACTTATACTTTACTGTAGTACAGTTTGAGGTACTTGTACTTTACTGTAGTACAGTTAGAGGTACTTGTACTTTACTGTAGTACAGTTTGAGGTACTTGTACTTTACTGTAGTACAGTTTGAGGTCCTTGTACTTTACTGTAGTACAGTTTGAGGTACTTATACTTTACTGTAGTACAGTTTGAGGTACTTATACTTTACTGTAGTACAGTTTGAGGTACTTATACTTTAATGTAGTACAGTTTGAGGTACTTGTACTTTACTGTAGTACAGTTTGAGGTACTTGTACTTTGCTGTAGTACAGTTTGAGGTACTTATACTTTACTGTAGTACAGTTTGAGGTACTTGTACTTTACTGCAGTATAGTTTGAGGTACTTGTACTTTACTGTAGTACAGTTTGAGGTACTTGTACTTTACTGCAGTATAGTTTGAGGTACTTGTACTTTACTGTAGTACAGTTTGAGGTACTTGTACTTTACTGTAGTACAGTTTGAGGTACTTATACTTTACTGTAGTACAGTTTGAGGTACTTATACTTTACTGTAGTACAGTTTGAGGTACTTGTACTTTACTGTAGTACAGTTTGAGGTACTCGTACTTTACTGCAGTACAGTTTGAGGTACTTGTACTTTACTGTACTACAGTTTGAGGTACTTGTACTTTACTGTAGTACAGTTAGAGGTACTCGTACTTTACTGTAGTACAGTTTGAGGTACTTGTACTTTACTGTAGTACAGTTAGAGGTACTCGTACTTTACTGTAGTACAGTTTGAGGTACTTGTACTTCACTGTAGTACAGTTTGAGGTACTTGTACTTCACTGTAACTTTACCTTCGTTCCTTCAGCGAGTGCGAAGCCTCCTCCGACCAGCAGCACCACTCTCCAGGGCATGGAGGCCTGAAACTCCTCCCAGGAGATCATCGGCTCTGAGTGGAGAGAGATGAAATGATCCTGATCACATCTTCACTTAGTTAGGTAACCTTATGATGAGGGACAGCCGCCGAAAACTAGATAACAGGTTAATAATATCCTTTTTTTATAGTTGAGTGAAGGTAAAATCAGACATAATGAGTTGTGAAGAAGCTCCATTACAAGATCTGCATTTAATACAATACTCAGGTAGAAATGCAGAGGTTTTATTTTATATTATTATTACTATCTTTTTAATACACTGACAGGAGCTGCTGTGCAAATACTCAGAGAAATGACAATAAAGTGAATCTTATCAACAAAATGTCTAAAAGTATAAAACGTATAAGTGCTCATTCTGCAGAAAAACAGTCGTTGTTGTTACATGTGTGTTTTTTCTGATAGAGATCACAGATCAAATAGGCTGAGAATCACTGGTTTAATCTGCTTTTATACACTTAATCTAAAGAAACAGCTGTTAAATCAGTTTTAATTGTTAAAGCTCAAAATCATAAACAGTCAAATTAACCTCAAGCGGCTTTAATTAAAAGCACAATATCAGTCTGAAGTGTAGTAGAGAAATATAAAGTAACATAAACTTAATGTGTTTTTCCAGCAGACTAACTTCCTGTGTAAGTTACCGTATTCTCTGTCGTATCCGTGAGCCGGTGCGATGAAGAAGACGAGGCCCAGCAGCAGAGCAACGGTGGCGTCCGTGATGAAGCCCGAATGACTGAAAGAAAAGGAAAAAAAGTGATCAAGTAGACAAGTTTTAATCCAGCTCACCTTGAAGTGAAGAAATCAATCATCAAAGTATCAGAGAGTAACAACTGGATTATATTAGTGCAGCGTTTATGAAGGAAAGAACAGAAAACACGACTTATTATAGGTATTTTTAAGAAGAACATCCCATAATAACTAAATGCAGTGGCATCCCATAATAACTGCAGTGACATCTCATAATAACTCAATGCAGTGACATCCCATAATAAATGCATGCAGTGCCATCCCATAATAAATGCAGTGCCATCCCATAATAACTGCAGTGCCATCCCATAATAACTACAGTAACATCCCATACTAACTACAGTGCCATCCCATAATAACTACAGTGACATCCCATAATAACTACAGTAACATCCCATAATAACTAAATGCAGTGACATCCCATGATAAATGCATGCAGTGACATCCCATAATAAATGCATGCAGTGACATCCCATAATAACTGCAGTGACATCCCATAATAACTAAATGCAGTGACATCCCATAATAACTGTAAATGCAGTGACATCCCATAATAACTGCAGTAACATCCCATAATAACTCAATGCAGTAGCATCCCATAATAACTAATAGCAGTGCCATCCCATAATAACTGCAGTGACATCCCATAATAACTGCAGTGACATCCCAAAATAACTAAATGCAGTGCCATCCTATAATAACTGTAAATGCAGTGCCATCCCATAATAACTGCAGTGACATCCCATAATAACTGCAGTGACATCCCAAAATAACTAAATGCAGTGCCATCCTATAATAACTGTAAATGCAGTGCCATCCCATAATAACTGCAGTGACATCCCATAATAACTAAATGCAGTGCCATCCCATAATAACTGCAGTGACATCCCATAATAACTCAATGCAGTGACATCCCATAATAAATGCAGTGCCATCCCATAATAACTGCAGTGACATCCCATAATAACTAATAGCAGTGACATCCCATAATAACTGCAGTGCCATCCCATAATAACTCAATGCAGTAGCATCCCATAATAACTAATAGCAGTGCCATCCCATAATAACTGCAGTGACATCCCAAAATAACTAAATGCAGTGCCATCCCATAATAACTGTAAATGCAGTGCCATCCCATAATAAATGCAGTGACATCCCATAATAACTGCAGTGGCATCCCATAATAACTCAATGCAGTGGCATCCCATAATAACTCAATGCAGTGGCATCCCATAATAAATGCAGTGCGATCCCATAATAACATTAAATGCAGTGCCATCCCATAATAACAGCATTGACTCACTGAGGGAACAGCGTCGACCAGCCTGGGATGAATCCTGGAGCTCTGCTCAGCCACAGCAGAACCATCAGCAGGAAGACGATCAGAGTGAAGATCTCCTGAGGACTGAAGCCATTAATCATCAATCTACACAAAACATCCCATAATAACAAAGCTAAAAAGGGCTTTTAGAAACTCTTCCAAATGTATTAAAACCCGTTGCTATGACACTCAAAACTGAGCTCAGGTGCTTCCTGTTTGCACTGATCATTGAGATGTTTCTACAACTTGACTGGAGTCCAGCTGTAGTAACTTAAAACTGCATTCTATCAAAAGGCCACCAGGGGGCGACCGTTTTGGTGTCAAAAGGACTTCCGTCTCTATACAAGTCAATGGAGAATTCACCAACTTCTCACTTGATTTCTAACCTCAGTAAACGTTTTCAAAATGTGTTTATGGTCTCAATCGCTAGTTTAAAGCCTTCTTCAATGCAGTATGATGTTCATTTCCTCGTAAATCACAGTGGTTCTTGCATCTGGCCCATTGTGTGCAGATTGATGAGGAAAAAAATTAATTTAATCCATTTTGGAATAAAGCTGTAATATAACAACATGAGGGGGAAGTGAAGGGGTGAATACTTTCTGGATGCTCTGTATGTATGAACACACTGACAGACAGAATGAATGAATGAATAAATAAACAAACATATGAGTGGATGAATGAATGAACAGATAACTGATTAACTGAGGCATTAGTTAATTCATTAATAAAAAAATAAAACATTGATGCATATATGGATGAATGAATGAGTGAATAAATGAAAGAGTGACTGAGTGAATAAATGAAAGAGTGACTGAGTGAATAAATGAAAGAGTGACTGAGTGAATAAATGAAAGAGTGACTGAGTGAATGAATGAATAAATGAAAGAATGACTGAGTGAATAAATGAAAGAGTGACTGAATGAATGAAAGAGTGAATGAGTGAATACATGAAAGAGTGACTGAGTGACTGAATGAACGAAAGAGTGACTGAGTGAATGAATGAAAGAGTGAATGAGTGTATAAATGAAAGAGTGAATGAGTGAATGAATGAAAGAGTAACTGAGATAATAAATGAGTAAATGAGTGAATGAATGAAAGAGTGACTGAGTGAATAAATGAAAGAGTGACTGAGTGAATAAATGAAAGAGTGAATGAGTGAATAAATGAAAAAGACTGAGTGAATAAATGATAGAGTGATTGAGTAAATAAATGAATGACTGAATAAATGAAAGAGTGAATGAATAAATGAAAGAATGACTGAATGAACGAGTGAATAAATGAAAGAGTGAATGAGTAAATAAATGAATGACTGAATAAATGAAAGAGTGAATGAATAAATGAAAGAGTGAATGAGTGACTGAATGAACGAGTGAATAAATGAAAGAGTGAATGAGTGAATAAATGAAAAAGTGAATGAGTGAATAATGAGTGAGTGACTGAGTGAATAAATGAAAGAGTGAATGAATGAATGAAAGAGTGAATGAAAGAGTGAATGAAAGAGTGAATGAGTGAATGAATGAATAAATGAAAGAGTGACTGAGTGAATAAATGAAAGAGTGAATGAATGAATGAGTGAGTGAATAAATGAATGAATGAATGAGTGAATGAGTGAATAAATGAATGAGTGAATGAATGAAAGAGTGAATGAGTGAATGAATGAATGAATGAATGAGTGAATGAGTGAATAAATGAATGAGTGAATGAATGAATGAGTGAGTGAATAAATGAATGAATGAATGAATGAGTGAATGAGTGAATAAATGAATGAGTGAATGAATGAAAGAGTGAATGAATGAATGAATGAATGAGTGAATGAGTGAATAAATGAATGAGTGAATGAATGAATGAATGAGTGACTGAATGAAAGAGTGACTGAATGAATGAATGAATAAATGAAAGAGTGAATGAATGAGTGAGTGAGTGATCACCTCATGGGTCCCAGCGCTCTGTACTCGTCTTCTATCACTTTTCTTGCTGCCTTTTCTCTCTCAGACTGTTCTGCTCCTCGTCCTCCACATCGCCATAGGAACCTGAAGCTGTGTGTGTGTGTGTGTGTGTGTGTGTGTGTGTGTGTGTGTGTGTTTGTGTGTGTGTGTGTGTGTGTGTGTGTGTGTGTGTGTGTGTGTGTGTGTTCAGAGCAAACAGACAGATCACATGATTGATGGACGGCAGGTAACAGAACCTAATGATTGACTGTGATTGGTTAAACTCTCTTTCATGTAATTTTAGTTTCACTTTGTTTATTTTATTATTTCATTATTATTATTATAACTTTACTGTTGTTATATTTTAATATTTTTTATGCGTTTTTGGGAGTAAACACCACGGCAGACTCTTTGTATATTTATATACTTGACTGATAAACAGATTCTAATGAAGCAATATTAGAAAATAACTAATATTTCCTTTATTTTAAGTTACAGCACCTTAATTATTAATCATAAATCTTGGTTTTAAAAAGGTTTAAAGAGGATTAAACCTGTTTATTTACATGTTTAAAGTTAAGAGGCGACCCTGGCACTGTGCTACAGTGTGTGTTATATCATCTCTATTTATTACATTCTTACATAAAAAGATAAATAATGGAAAATAAACACATCTTAGTGGCCTTGAACCTGCATTGAAGATAATGTGAAACTGTGATAAAAAAGATGCATAAATGAATCAATAACAAACTACACAGGAGGAAGGAAGGAAGGAAGGAAGGAAGGAAGGAAGGAAGGAAGGAAGGAAGGAAGGAAGGAAGGAAGGAAGGAAGGAAGGAAGGAAGGAGAAAGTAAGGGAGAAAGTAAGGGAGGAAGGAAGAAGGAAGGAGGGAAGGAAGGAGGAAGGAGGAAGGAAAGAAGGAAGAGAAAGAAAGAAGGAGGAAGGAAGAAGGAAGGAGGGAAGGAAGGAAAGGAAGGAGGAAGGAAGAAAGGAAGGAGGGAAGGAAGAAGGAAGGAAGGAGGGAAGGAAGGAAGGAAAGGAGGGGAGGAAGAAAGGAAGGAGGGAAGGTAGGAAAGGAAGGAAAGGAAGGAAGGAGAAAGTAAGGGAGGAAGGAAGAAGGAAGGAGGGAAGGAAGGAAGGAAAGGAAAGGAAGGAGGAGGGAGGGAGGAAGGAAGAAGTAAGGGGGAAGGAGGAAGGAAGAAGTAAGGAAGGAAGGAAGGAAGGAAGGAAGGAAGGAAGGAAGGAAGGAAGGAAGGAAGGAAGGAAGGAAGGAAGGAAGGAAGGAAGGAAGGAGAAAGGAAGGAGGAAGAAGGAAGGAGGAAGGAAAGGAAGAGGAAGGAAGTAAGAGAGGAACGACAGAAGGAAGGAAGAAAGGGGAAGAGAGAGGAAGGAAAGAAAGAGAGAAGGAGGGAGGGAGGAAGGACAGACGGAAGGAAGCAAGGGAGGAAAGAAGGAAGTAAGGGAGGAAAGAAGGAAGTAAGGGAGGAAAGAAGGAACAGTCTAAACAGACGTGGTCAATTTGACCCGGGAGGACGACAGGAAGGTTAAGAAGAGTGAGACACAGAATTAGGTAATAATTTATACTTCATGATGTGTTTAAAACTCACTCTGAGCCGATGAAGAGCCAGTAGAGCCAGATCCACGTCAGCAGCAGCATGATCACACTGATGGGCAGACACAGCACCAGCCAGTTCCCAAAGTTAATGCAGCTGCAGTTCGGATAAATCCTGATATAATGACAGGAAGATTTAATGACTTTGTTTTTCTGGAAGTCTTCACATCACAGTCTTAAATTCACTGTATTATATTCTTCTCTTTTCTCACTGGTTGATGTACTCGGAGAAGATGAGGTTGGGCGACGTTCCCGGCAGCGTCGATATGCCTCCGATGTTCGAGGAGTAGGCGACGCCGAGACACATCGCTTTACACATCATCAGGTCCCGGTTACACCTGCTGGAGGCCTGCAAGACCACACAGAGGGAGAAATAACCCAACAGCTCACTGATACTAATCACACAGTATCCGGTCCTCTGAAATGAGGCCAACACGGAAGTAACTTAAAACTGCATTCTATCAAAAGGCCACCAGGGGGCGACCGTTTTGGTGTCAAAAGGACTTCCGTCTCTATACAAGTCAATGGAGAATTCACCAACTTCTCACTTGATTTCTAACCTCAGTAAACGTTTTCAAAATGTGTTTATGGTCTCAATCGCTAGTTTAAAGCCTTCTTCAATGCAGTATGATGTTCATTTGGGACATTTTGGCCTCCCTGATTTTATATGTGACGATAAAGCAGGGTATGCATTAGGGCGTGGCTACGTGGTGATTGACAGGTTGATTGGTTCACAGGTTCAGGAGGGCGCCTCATGCTCCTCCTGATGCCCATATAAGTAGAATCCCTGTTTTTATTTTTCCCAGCATGCACCTGAAATTTTCAAGATGGCGCTGCTCAGATCCGAAACTATTGGCCTCCGAGCAGCAGTCCACAAACCAATGGGTGAAGTCACGGATGTCTATGGTATTAACAGCAGTACTGGAGGCATTAGAAGATACCAAACAGGATCTTCTTATACACCTCGCTCCATGCATAAAAAAATAAACTTACATTTCCTCTAAATAAATAGTAACACCAGAATAAATAGATTTAAATGATCTGAGACGGTGTCCATAATTAATAATCAGTAGTTTTAGTAGTGATTGTAGTATCATTGTAGTACTTCTAATAATAAGAGTAGTTGTTTCAGTAGTGCAGTAGCTTTATTTATAGCAGTAATCATAAGGAAAGCAGTGGTAGTAGTAGTAGTATTAGTAGTAGTAGTAGTAGTAATAGTAGTATAAATACTAGTAGTGTAGTATTAGTAGTACTAACAGCAGTATTTTAGTGACAGACTGTAGTATTGTGTTTGTACCTGAGCTGCAGGCGGCTGTGACAACGTCTGTATTGGTACACACGTTTCCTCTTCAACATCTGGATGCTGCTGCTCACTGAGAGACATGAATGCAGTATTAATGTGAGTACTGTGAGTACTGTGAGTACTGTGTGTGTACTACAGTAGTACACACTGAACATCACATAAAGTCGTACCTCACGTTTTCCTTTTTCTTTTCAGTGTTGACGTCAGTTTCTGCAGAAATAACAGAATGTGTTAAATTACAGGCTTCATTTTTTTATTGTTATAGATTATTGTTGTTGTTGTTTTGTGTAAAATGACAGTTAACAAAAACATGTGTGAAATGACTCCATGTGTCCATGTTTCCTCTCACTGACTAACCTGCAGCATGATGTCACTTTCTTCATCACTCAGAGATAATGACTTTTCTTCACTGGTGTTAAAGTTTAGCCCAAACGTTTGACTAATGTTTATATTTGGATATAAATTAATCATATTATAATAAAATAGATTCAGTCATTCATGTTAAATACTTGACTTATGTACTTTCACTTCAGTAGGACATTCAATGAAGTACTTTCACATGTAATGAAGTACTTTTTCCTTTGCTGTATTTGTACTTCTACTGCAGTAAAGTATCCGAGTACTTCCTATATGCATCACGTTACCGTCCAGCTGCAGGTTGGGGTTATCTTCCCCGGCTGATCCCCCGTCTTTGGCCTTCAGGATCTGCTGGAGCATCGCCTCCACGATGGGCATCACCATGGTAACAGCCGAGGTGTTTTGGACCCACATGGAGAGGAAAGCGCAGCCGGACATGAAGCCCAGCATCAACCTGCAGGCGACAGCGTGGCGGTCAGAGCGGAGAAAGGTAACGGAGGTGTGAAGCTGCATCCTACAGCAGGAGGGACGGGTGGTGCTCACCAGGCGGGGTTCCTCCCCACCAGCATCACCAGCCGCAGGGCGATCCGCCGGTGGAGGCTCCACTTCTCGATGGAGGTGGCGAGGCAGACGACGCCGACCAACAGCAGGTGGAAGTCTTTAAAGTACGCCTTCGCCACCTGCAGGAGAAATAACAACACTAACACCTGTGCGTGTGTGTGTTTGTGTATAGGTGTGTGTGTGTGTGTGTTTGTGTGTGGGTGTGGGTGTGTGTGTATAGGTGTGTGTGTGTGTATGTGCGCGTGTGTGTGTGTATAGGTGTGTGTGTGTGTGCATGTGTGTGTATAGGTGTGTATGTGTGTGTATGTGTGTGTATAGGTGTGTGTGTGTGTGTGTGTGTGTGTGTGTGTGTGTGTGTGTGTGTGTATGTGTGTGTGTATGTGTGTGTGTGTGTATAGGTGTGTGTGTGTGTGTGTATCCAGGCTGTAATATTTAGTCTCTAACTTTATAAACTCACAGCTGATGACTTCATGATGCCGAACATGGGGAAGAGGACGGCAGGCAGCATGGCGGTGATGGCAGAGGGATGAGCTCAGTGATCCAGTACACCGACATCAGCAGCAGCACGAAGCCACACTCTGCTTCCTGTGTGTGTGTGTGTGTGTGTGTGTGTGTGTGTGTGTGTGTGTGTGTGTGTGTGTGTGTGTGTGTGTGTGTGAAGGACTCGTTAAAGAACAGCAGTGTGAGCTTTTAACCTTCCTGTCGTCCTCCCAGGTCAAATTGACCCCGTCTGTTTTCACTGTTCCTTCTTTCCTTCCTTCCTTCCTTCCGTCTATCCTCCCTCCCTCCTTCTCTCCTTCCTCCCTCCTTCCCTTCTTTCCTTCCCTCCTTCTCTCTTTCTTTCCTCCCCCCTACCTTCCTCCCTTCTTTCTTTCCTTTGTCCTTCTTTCCTTCCTTCCTCCCTTCCTTCCTTCCTTCCTTCCTCCTTCCCTTCCTTCCTCCTTCCCTTCCTTCCTCCCTCCTTTCCGTAATTCTTCCAGCAGTGTGAGCTTTTAACCTTCGTGTCGTCCTCCCGGGTCAAATTGACCCCGTCTGTTTTGACTGTTCCTTCTTTCCTTCCTTCCTTCCTTCCGTCTGTCCTTCCTCCCTCCCTCCTTATCTCTTTCTTTCCTTCCTCTCTCTTTCCTCCCCTCCTTCTTTACTTCCCTCCCTCCCACCTTCCTTCTTTCCTCCCTCCTTCATTTAATTCCTTCCTTCCTTCTTTCCCTCCTTCCTTTCCTTTCCTTCCTTCTTTCCTCCGTCCTTCCTTCCTTCCTTTCCTTCTTCCCTTCCTTCTACCTTTTCCTCCCTTCCTTCCTCCCTCCTTCCTTCCTCCCTCCTTTCCGTCATTCTTCCTCCCTTCCTTCCTCCCTTCCTTCCTCCCTCCTTCCTTCCTTCCTCCCTCCTTTCCGTCATTCTTCCTCCCTTCCTTCCTCCCTTCCTTCCTCCCTCCTTCCTTCCTCCCTCCTTCCTTCCTCCCTCCTTTCCTTCCTTCTTCCTCCCTCCTTTCCTTCCTCCCTCCCTTCCTTCCTTCCTTCCTCCCTCCCTTCCTTCCTTCCTTGACTCGAGGACAACAGGAGGGTTAAACACACACACATTACTCTGCATTAGTAAATCAGTTCATTGTTAAAAACACAGATTCTTGCAGCTTCTCCGTCTCTTTTACTCCGTTTCTATTAACAGCAGTTTGCACTTTGCTCCGGTCGTCAGAGACTCACCTTCGTCCCGATCAGCAGAGGAAGAGGAAGCAGCAGCAGCGGCGTGAGGAAGATCAGGACGATGCTGCGGTAGTTCCACAGTCGGCTGCTCAGCTTCTTCAATAACAACATCTTCTTCTTCTTCTTCTTCTTCTTCTTCTTCTTCTTCTTTTTCTTCTTCTTCTTTTTTTCTTCTTCTTCTTCTTCTTCTTCTTCTTCTTCTTCTTCTTCTTCTTCTTCTTCTTCTTCTTCTTCTTCTTCTTCTTCTCCTTTCTCTTCTGCTGGTGTTAAACTGGGACACTTTAAAGGCTGTCTTCAGGTTAGCCTTCCTCCTCCTCCTCCTCCTCCTCCTCCTCCTCCTCCTCCTCCTCAGAGTGTCAGAGGTTATTAGTTCATGGAGTTTCTTTGAGTTAAGACACCAAACCTGTGAACCTGTGAGATAACCAGTGATTTATTAACATAAGGGAGAGATAACACAGTGACACCGCCTTCATTTATAGCACTTTAAAGCAACACACTTTGACCTATTTATTTATTTATTTTTACACTTCTGAGAATAAATGAATTCATATTTCAGGGTTGAGTCATTAGATTTTGAAGGTTTTGCATCTTTTTCAGGGAGTTTTTGAGTCACTGTTGGATCCACATCACAGCAGGAGGTTAGATTACTGTTAATGGAGCTTTAAGAGCAGTTTCCCCTCCTGTTAAATCTTGTGTTATAATAAGTTAAACATGTTCTGCACCTCTGTCTGACTCATCTGACTCTGTGCAAGACAACCAAAAACAAGATTTCATAAAAGTACAGTCTGTTCCTTTAAAGTTTAAAGTTAAAACAGTTTGGAAATATCATAAAAAGACCTTCTGTATGTCTTTAATATGGATAATTCTTCAGCTTTTGATGAAAACAGGATTTAACCTGCTGAGATTTCCTGCAGAAAAATAACATTTAGTTGAAATAAATAACTTAAACTTTCTACTTTTAGACTTGTAATAAGTTTGTGGTCATATGTGATATTTGACTCTTCATGAACTCAGTGAACTCTGTGTTTAACATAATTTAACAGATATATAAGAAGTAAAAGCATAAATTATAGAGTTGAAGGAAGGCGGAAGGAAAGGAAAGGAGGAAGGAAAGGAGGGAGGGAGGAAGGAAAGGAGGGAGGGAGGGAAGAAGGATGGAAGGGAGGAAGAAGGAAGGGAGGGAGGAAGGAAGGAAGGATGGAAGGAAAGGAAAGGAGGAAGGAAAGGAGGAGGGAGGAAGGAGGAGGGAGGGGAGGGAAGGGAAGGAAGGAAGGATGGAAGGGAGGAAGAAGGAAGGGAAGGAAAGGAAGGGAGGAAGGAAGGAAGGAAGAACGGAGGAAAGAATGAAGGGAGGAGGGAAGGGGGAGGAAAGAAAGAGAGAAGGAAGGATGGAGGAAAGAAGGAAGGAAGGAAGGAAGGACAGAAGGAAGGAAGAAAGGGGGGTGGAGGAAGGAACGGAGGAAAAAGAGAGGAAGGAAAGAAAGAAAGAAGGACAGAGGAAAGAAGGAAGGGAGGAAGGAAGGAAGAAGGGAAAGAAAGAAGGAGGGAGGGAGGAAGGAAGGACAGAAGGAAGGAAGAAAGGGGGATGGAGGAAGGAAATGAGGAAAGAGAGAGAGGAAGGAACAATCAAAACAGACGGAGTGGACTCCAAACATGAACCACAGTGTGTTTAATACAGTAGAAACTGAAATGATCAGTTTTTCTATATGAAGATAAATTGTGGAAGATAAGTTTTGAATGTTTCAGGAATGGGAGAAACTTTCACAGGTTGAGAAAGAAAGAAAGAAAGAAAGAAATGCTGACATGTGAACTGAAGGAACGTTAATAAATAACTCAGTAAATATAAATAAACTGTTGCATCACTTTTACCGGCACTGATTATTTTATTATAAACACACAGATGTGAGTTTGGATCTGTTTATATCCTCCCTCCTTTCCTCCCTTCCTCCCTCCTTTCCTCCCTCCCTCCTATCCTTCTTTCTTCCTCCTTTCCTCCCTCCTATCCTTCCTTCCTTCCTCCTTTCCTCCCTCCTATCCTTCCTTCCTTCCTCCTTTCCTCCCTCGTTTCCTTCCTTCCTCCCTCCTTTCCTTCCTTCTTCCTCCTTTCCTCCCTCCTTTCCTTCCTTCCTTTGTTTCTGATCACTGACTCACTTTCAACACATTTTTCTTTATTTCCAACACATAATATATATAATATATTCATGTTTATGTTTTAAGTGTTATTAATTAAATGGTTTTCTACTATTCAGAGTAGTTATAAAGATGTTTAACTGTTTTATTATTAAATGAATGTTTATCTAAATACTAGATTATATAATACTTCATCATTTCACTGAATAGACAAACAATTAACCCCGTCTGTTTTGACTGTTCCTTTCCTTCCTCCCTTCTTTCCTCCCCCCTACCTTCCCCCCTTCCTTCTTTCTTCTGTCCTTCTTTCCCTTTCTCCCTCCTACCTTCCTTCCTCCTTTTCCTCCTTCTTTCCTTCCTTCTTCCTCCCTCCTTTCTTCCTCCCTTCCTCTTTTCCTTTCTCCCTCCTCCGTTCCTTCCTTCCTTCCCTCCTTTTTCCTCCCCCCTACCTTCCTTCTTTCCTCTGTCCTTCTTTCCTTCCTCTTTTCCTTTCTCCCTCCTCCCTTCCTTCCTTCTTCCCCCCTACCTTCCTCCCTTCCTTCTTTCCTCTGTCCTTCTTTCCTCCCCCCTACTCTCCTCCCTTCCTTCTTTCCTCTCTCCTTCTTTCCTTCCTTCCTCCCTTCCTCTTTTCCTTTCTCCCTCCTACCTTCCTTCCTTCCTTCCTCCTTTCCCTCCTTCTTTCCTCCCTCCCTTCCTCCCTCCTTTCCTTCCTTCTTCCTCCCTACCTCCCTCCTTTCCTTCCTTCCTTCCTTCCTTCCTTCCCTTCCTTCCTTCCTTCCTTCCTTCCTCCCTCACTTCCTTCCCTCCTTCCTTCCTTCCTTGACTCGAGGACAACAGGAGGGTTAAAAGCTGGAAAATGGCTTAATTTTATTAAATATTTCTATTTTAATTGAAAGGTTAAATTATGATGCGACTGATAAGCTTGAGACATTTGCAACATGGATTTTATAATAATAATAAATATAATTTTAGCTGAAAGATTCTTAACTTATTGTCACTACATCCTATTTTCAAAATAAAACACCCTTGACTTAAATGAATTTACTGAAGCTTTGACAGGAAGCAGTGACACTATCAGGACTTTTATTTTGTAGCAGAAGAGGAAACGGTTTCTCCTAACGAGCCGAGGACGATGGCGTGTCGGTGGTCTGCCTGCTTGTCGCCATGGCGATGGGCTTGGAGATGGGCTGGTTGCCCAGGGCAGCAGAGTCCAGGTACTCGGCCATGATGGGGATCTGGCTGAAGTGGCGCCGAGCCAACGTGTGCATGTGTTCGATCCTGCGGATGAACGCCGCCTCGTACGTCTGATGACAAACAGCAGAGAGAAAGGTTAAATCCTCCTGGTGTCCTCCAGTCAAGGAAGGAAGGGAGGGAGGGAGGATGGAAGGGAGGAAAGGAAACGAGGGAGGGAGGAAGGAAGAAGGAAGGAAGGAAAGAAGGAGGGAAGGAAGGAAAGAAGGAGGGAAGGAAGGGAAGGAAGGAAAGGCGGGAGGAAGGAAGGGAGGAAAGTAAAGGAGGGAGGAAGGAAGGAGAAGAAGGAAGGAAATGGGGAGGAAGGAAGGAAAGGAGGGAGGAAGGGAGGACGGAAGGGAGGAAGAAGGAAGAAAGAAAAGAAGGAGGGAAGGAAGGAAGGAAGGAAGGAAGGAAAGGAAGGAAAGGTGGGAGGAAAGGAAAGGAGGGAGGAAGGAAGGAAGAAGGAAGGAAAGTGGGGAGGAAGGAAGGAAAGGAAGGAGGAAGGGAGGATGGAAGGGAGGAAGAAGGAAGGAAGGAAAGGAGGAGGAGAAGGAAGGAAGGAAGGAAAGGAAGGAAAGGAGGAGGAAAGGAGGAGAGGAAGGAGGAAGGAGGAGGGGAAGGAAGAAGGAAGGAAAGTGGGGAGGAAGGAAGGAAGGAGGAGGAAGGGAGGAAGAAGGAAGGAAAGGAGGGAGGAAGGGAGGCAGGAAAGGAGGGAGGAAGGAAGGAAGGGAGAAAGGAAGGAAGGAATGAAAGGAAAGAAGGAAGGGAGGAAGGTTGGGGAGGAAAGAAAGAGAGAAGGAGGAGGGAAGAAGGAGGGAGAAAGGAAGGATAAAAGGAACAAATGAAGAAAGGGGGATGGAGGAAAGAAGGAACAGTCAAAACAGACGGGGTCAATTTGACCCGGGAGGACGACATGAAGGTTAAATGACTGTGTGTCCATCACTGAACACTGAAAGCACATTAGAAGGAGATATTTTAACAGTATGAACAGGAAGATAACTAGACGGACCTTGTGGACGTCTTCCACTTCCACGTGAGCTGTCGTCTCCTCTTTGGACAGCAGGAAGCAGTTCCAGGGGCTCCAGTCTCTCTGACACTCCCAGCGGACAAACACCAGGTTGTAGAGATCGCTGCCGGCGTGGAGCGCTGAGCGGGAAGCCCAGACCACCTCCACCAGGTACTGCACATCCTCCACCTGAGAGGAAACACACACAGGCTTTAGATTCAGGGTTCCTGACATACACTGTATATATAATGGAGGTAACATCCGTGATGTCACCCATTGGTTTGTGGACTGCTGCTCGGAGGCCAATAGTATCGGATCTGAGCAGCGCCATCTTGAAAATTTCAGGTGCATGCTGGGAAAAATAAAAATATGGATTCTACTTATATGGGCATCAGGAGGAGCATGAGGCGCCCTCCTGAACCTGTGAACCAATCAACCTGTCAATCACCACGTAGCCACGCCCTAATGCATACCCTGCTTTATCGTCACATATAAAATCAGGGAGGCCAAAATGTCCCAAATGAACATCATACTGCATTGAAGAAGGCTTTAAACTAGCGATTGAGACCATAAACACATTTTGAAAACGTTTACTGAGGTTAGAAATCAAGTGAGAAGTTGGTGAATTCTCCATTGACTTGTATAGAGACGGAAGTCCTTTTGACACCAAAACGGTCGCCCCCTGGTGGCCTTTTGATAGAATGCAGTTTTAAGTTACTTCCGCGTTGGCATCATTTCAGAGGACCAGAACTCCCCGCCTGGTTCCTGCAGAACGAGCGCAGCGCAGAGAGGAAGTCACCTGCAGCAGGAAGGGGATCTTGGCCTCCGGGTTGAGGCGCTGCTCGTCGGCTCTCAGCCTCTTCAGGATGTTCTTGTAGCAGGAGAAGTCGTTACGGGAACGGGCGATGTTGTCCAGTCTGGTGCAGTCCAGACACGGACCGCTCAGACGGGCGCTGGCCGAAGAGCTGAAGTCAGCGGAGCGGAGGTAGCGATGGCAGCTCGGGCAGAGGAACATGTTGTTCTTCAGCTGGGACGGATTCTGAGGAACCTGGAACGGAGAGTAGAGAACAGGGAGGAAGTTATCTTATCAGTGTATTTATAATGAATCATAACATCAGGGGTTGATGATCAGGGACAGAGTGATTAATCAGAGGCTGGAAAAGAAAAGGCTGAAAAAAATGGAAGTCAAGACAGTTTGGTTTATTCTCTCCATATCCAAAATATCATTCATATATTTTAATTATCAACTAAGCAAGGGAGGAAGAAGGAAGGAAGGGAGGAAGAAGGAAGGAAGGGAGGAAGAAGGAAGGAAAGGAAAGGAAGGGAGGAAGGAAAAGAAGGGAAGAAGGAAGAGAGGAAAGGGAGGAAGGAAAGAAAGGAAGGGGAGGAAAAAGGAAGGAAAGGAGGGAGGAAGGAAGGAAGGAAGGGAGGAAGAAGGAAGGAAAGGAGGGAAAAAGGAAGAGAGGAAAGGAAGGAAGGGAGGAAGGAAAGAAAGGAAGGGAGGAAGAAGGAAGGAAATGAGGAAGGAAGGAAAGAAGGAAGGGAGGAAGGTAGGGGGGAGGAAAGAAAGAGAGAAGGAGGGAGGAAGGAACGAAGGAAGGGAGGAAAGAAAGAGTGAAGGAGGGAAGGAAAGAAGGACAGAAGGACAGAAGGAAGGAAGGAAGAAAGGGGGATGGAGGAAGGAAGGAAGAAAGGGAGGAAAGAAGGAACTGACAGCTGAACCAGAGCCTCGTCTTTTATATTCCACATATTTCCTTTTACCTCAGCCAAACTTGGTGCCTACATTACCCATGATGCATCTGGACAGCAGGCAGGTCGGTGACAGTAAATAAACCCTGCTCACCTGCAGCAGCTTGGCCACCTCGGGGTTAAATGCCGGTATTTTGATGTACTGGAGGAAGAGAGTGGAGATCCTCTTCCTCAGCCCTTCCAGACTGGAGGCTTTAACACCGCGAGTCAACAGGTCCACTTCCCTGTCGATCAAATCCACCACATCCCGGGTCAGCTGACACTCGTGCTCCTGTCCAATCAGGATAAAGACGAGCACACATCAACACCGCAGTGATTAATATGACAGAAGCTGCAGAGTCACAGTTATTTATCCACATTCAGACTAACTTTATACTATAAATACTGATTTAATAATGTTGGACAGTATGTGTGTGTTGTGTGTGTGTGTGTGTGTGTGTGTGTGTGTGTGTGTGTGTGTGTGTGTGTGTGTGTGTGTGTGTGTGTGTGTGTTACCTTGACGGTGTGTTTGAGTGAAGGAAGGGAGGAAGGAAGGAAGGACGGAGGAAAGAAGGAAGGAAGGAAGGTAGGAGGGAGGGACGGAGGAAAAAAGGAAGAAGGAAGGGAGGAAGGTAGGGGGGAGGAAAGGAAAGAGAGAAGGAGGGAGGAAGGGAGGAAGGAAGGAAGGAAGGACGGAATGAGGGAAGGAAAGAAGGAGGGAGGGAGGAAGGAAGGACAGAAGGAAGGAAGAAAGGGCGATGGAAGAAGGAAACAAGGAAGGGAGGAAAGAGAGAGGAAGGAAAGAGGGAGGGAGGGAGGACAGACGGAAGGAGGGAGGAAAGAAGGAAGGAAGCGATAAAGACGACTAAATTATGTGTGTGTGTGTGTGTGTGTGTGTGTGTGCGTGTGCGTGTGCGTGTGTGTGTGTGTGTGTGTGCGTGTGCGTGTGTGTGTGTGTGTGTGTGTGTGTGTGTGTGTGTGTGTGTGTGTTACCTTGACGGTGTGTTTGAGTGTCATCAGGATTTGGAGTCTCTGTTCATGGCTCACTGAGCTTGTTGTGATGTTGTTATAAATGTCTTTCAGCTCTCTGGCTCTGATGGTGTGCTGACTGTCCATCTGTATCATCCCACCGTCTGCTGCTCGCCACTGGTGAGGAGCTGCAGACTGAATCACATCATATCACTGTTAGTAGTAGTACTGTTAATACTACAACTCGTACTACTAATAATACTACTGGTGAGGAGCTGCAGACTGACACACGTCATAGCACTGTTAGTAGTAGTACTGGTAGTACTACTAATACTACTGTTAGTACTACTAATACTACTGGTAGTACTACTAATACTACTGTTAGTACTACTAATACTACTGCAGACTGAATCATCACACTGATAGTACTACTAATACTGTTAGTACTAGTACTGTTAATACTACTAATACTACTGCTGATGGTGATTTTATTAACAGTACTGTTTTTTTCTGTCGTTGAACATTTTGGGGATTTGGACTGATGGTCCAATAAATAAATAAAATAATATGTTCATGGTAACATTGTGATGGGCATTTTTTTACTCATTTCTATTGTACTTGTTTGACTTTGACTCTTTTTCAAAGGCTCCTTAGTTGGTTGGAGTAAATCAATAAATGGATGAATTGAGCCCTAATCCAACACTGAGTCTGGACTGAGAGAGCTGGGAGCAGAAGAGGTGATGTCTGAGTGACCTCTGACCTTCTCCAGGAACCTCCTGACAGTTGTGTCGTAGTTGTTGTTGTTGACGGCGATGCGATGACATCCGATGGCGGCGATGAGCTGCGTCTCCTGTTCCAGCAGCGAGTAGAGAGCCGCCTTCCTCTCAGCTCCTCTCAGGGAGGAGTTGATCCGCTGCTCCTCCTCCAGCCTCCACTCTGAAACACGCAGACATTT
>NC_084975.1:1342595-1346303 GCF_963691925.1 Scomber scombrus | reverse complement strand
GGAAGGAAGGGAGGGATGAATAAGGAAGGAAGGAAGGGAGGGAGGAAGGAAGGGAGGAAGGAAGGGAGGGAGGGAGGGAGGAATAAGAAAGGAAGGAAGGGAGGGAGGAAGGAAGGGAGGAAGGAAGGAAGGAAGAAGGAAGGAAAGGAGGGAAGAAGGAAGGAAGGGAGGAAGAAGGAAGGAAAGGAGGAAGGAAGGGAGGAAGAAGGAAGGAAAGGAGGGAGGAAGGAATGAAGGGAGGAAGAAGGAAGGAAAGGAGGGAGGGAGGAAGGAAGGAGGGAAGGAAAGAGGGAAGGAATGAAGGAATGGAGGAAAGGAAAGAAGGAAGGGAGGAAGGAATGAAGGGAGGAAGAAGGAAGGAAAGGAGGAAGGAAGGGAGGAAGAAGGAAGGAAAGGAGGGAGGAAGGAATGAAGGGAGGAAGAAGGAAGGAAAGGAGGGAGGAATGAAGGAAGGGATGGAGGAAGGAAGGACAGAAGGAAGGAAGGGAGGAAGAAGGCAGGAAAGGAGGGAGGAAGGAAGGAAGGGAGGAAGAAGGAAGGAAAGGAGGGAGGGAGGAAGGAAGGAGGGAAGGAAAGAGGGAAGGAATGAAGGAATGGAGGAAAGGAAAGAAGGAAGGGAGGAAGGAATGAAGGGAGGAAGAAGGAAGGAAAGGAGGGAGGAATGAAGGAAGGGAGGAAGGAAGAAGGAAGGAAAGGAGGGAGGAAGGAAGGGAGGGAAGGAAAGAGGGAAGGAAGGAAGAAATGGAGGAAAGGAAAGAAGGAAGGGAGGAAGGAAGGAAGGATGGAGGAAAGAAGGAAGGTAGGAAAGAAGGAAGAAGGAAGGAAAGAAGGACAGAGGAAAGAAGGAAGGGAGGAAGGTAAGGGGGAGGAAAGAAAGAGAGAAGAGGGAGGGAGGGAGGAAGGGAGGAAGGAGGAAGGAAGGAAGGAAGGAAGGAGGGAAGGAAAGAAGGAGGGAGGGAGGGAGGACAGAAGGACAGAAGGAAGGAAGAAGGGAAGACAGAAGGAGGGAGGGAGGACAGACGGAATGAAGGAAGGAAGGAAGGAAAGAGGGAAGGAATGAAGGAATGGAGGAAAGGAAAGAAGGAAGGGAGGAAGGAATGAAGGGAGGAAGAAGGAAGGAAAGGAGGAAGGAAGGGAGGAAGAAGGAAGGAAAGGAGGGAGGAAGGAATGAAGGGAGGAAGAAGGAAGGAAAGGAGGGAGGAATGAAGGAAGGGATGGAGGAAGGAAGGACAGAAGGAAGGAAGGGAGGAAGAAGGCAGGAAAGGAGGGAGGAAGGAAGGAAGGGAGGAAGAAGGAAGGAAAGGAGGGAGGGAGGAAGGAAGGAGGGAAGGAAAGAGGGAAGGAATGAAGGAATGGAGGAAAGGAAAGAAGGAAGGGAGGAAGGAATGAAGGGAGGAAGAAGGAAGGAAAGGAGGGAGGGAGGAATGAAGGAAGGGAGGAAGGAAGAAGGAAGGAAAGGAGGGAGGAAGGAAGGGAGGGAAGGAAAGAGGGAAGGAAGGAAGAAATGGAGGAAAGGAAAGAAGGAAGGGAGGAAGGAAGGAAGGATGGAGGAAAGAAGGAAGGTAGGAAAGAAGGAAGAAGGAAGGAAAGAAGGACAGAGGAAAGAAGGAAGGGAGGAAGGTAGGGGGGAGGAAAGAAAGAGAGAAGAGGGAGGGAGGGAGGAAGGGAGGAAGGGAGGAAGGAGGAAGGAAGGAAGGAAGGAAGGAGGGAAGGAAAGAAGGAGGGAGGGAGGGAGGACAGAAGGACAGAAGGAAGGAAGAAGGGAAGACAGAAGGAGGGAGGGAGGACAGACGGAATGAAGGAAGGAAGGAAGGAAGGAAGGAAGGAATGAGGGAACAAACAAACGAAGACAAGAAGGAAGGAAGGGAGGAAAGACAGAACAGTCAAAACATACGGGGTAATGGACCAACATTAAACTGTGAAAGTGTGGATGGATGAGCTGTGTGATGCAGGGAAACAGAGAGGCTGCGAACACACACGGCTGAGGTCAAAGGTCACACAGGGTCAGGCTGTTAATTGAGGTTCGGTGAAGGCGAGACGAGCTGCTGAGGAACATTTTCCATTTTCAGAAGCCTGTGACACAGATTGATGAAGCTGCTGCAGCCTCGATGACCTTTTTAAAGTCCAGTGAACAGCTCTGACTCACACAATAAATACAACTGTGATTTATACTTTGAATAAAAGCCATAAGTGTTCATAATAAGTCAACATTTAACCCTCCTGTTGTCCTGGAGTCAAGGAAGGAAGGGAGGAAGAAGGAAGGAAAGGAGGGAGGAAGGAATGGAAGGAGAAAGGAAAGAAGGAAGGAAGAGAAAGAAGGAAAGGAGGGGGGGAAGGAAGGGAGGAAGAAGGAAGGAAAGGAGGGAGGAAGGAATGAACGGAGGAAGAAGGAAGGGAAGGAGGGAGGAAGGAAGGAGGGAAGGAAAGAGGGAAAGAAGGAAGGAATGGATCGAGGAAAGAAGGAAGTAAGGAAGGAAGGAAGGAAGGAGGGAGGGAGGAAAGAAGGAAGAAAGGGAGAAAGGAAGGAAAGAAGGAAGGGAGGAAGGTGGGGGGGAGGAAAGAAAGAGAAGGAGGGAGGGAGGATGGAACAGAGGGAGGAAGGACGGAATGAGGGAAGGAAAGAAGGAGGGAAGGAGATAGGAAGGACAGAAGGAAGGAAGAAAGGGGGATGGCAGAAGGAAAGAAGGAAGGGAGGAAAGAGAGAGGAAGGAAAGAAAGAGAGAAGGAGGGAGGGAGGAAGGAAGGAAGGAAGGGAGGAAAGAAGGTCAGAACAGTCAAAACAGACGGGGTCAGTTTGACCCGGGAGGACGACAGGGAAGGTAAAATCAATTCACTGTCAGATTTTAACATCGGTCCAGCTGTTGAAGCTTCTCCTGTAAAATGTACTTTTACAAGCAGCAGCTGCAGCTTCTAACTACTGTAAAGTATTAAAGTGAAGGATCAGAAGTCTTTGTGCTGCTGACAGCTGATTAAATAAATCACATGTACAGTACAGGCACCACACGGGTTATAGATTCCTACGTCTCGTTATGTGCATTTCTTTCTTATTGAAGGTTAGTATGATGGAGGGGAGGAGGAGGTGAAGCAGGGAGGAAACCACACATTGTTAATGATGAGCGGGAGACGCAGGAGGAGGAAGATGATGAGATGTGTGAAGAAATTAGAGGCGTGAGAAGAGAGACGGAGACGGGATCAAAAGGCCAACATGGCTGCCATCCTCTGATGTGTAAACAGTCTTTACTGCAGGTGACAGGTCAGCTCATCGCCACGGTGACAACACCGAGCGGCAACAAACAATAGGAAGGTCTCATTACTGCAGCAGCGTGTGTGTGTGTGTGTGTGTGTGCGCAGCTGTAATGAGCCAACCGACATCGTTAAGTGTGTGTGTGTGTGTGTGTGTGTGTGTGTG
This sequence comes from Scomber scombrus, assembly GCF_963691925.1. Lineage (NCBI taxonomy): Eukaryota > Metazoa > Chordata > Actinopteri > Scombriformes > Scombridae > Scomber > Scomber scombrus. The sequence continues at coordinate 1,342,894 of NC_084975.1, read as the reverse complement.
TGTGTGTGTGTGTGTGTGTGTGTGTGTGTGTGTGTGTGTGTGTTTTCCTTTCTCTTTCACTCTTTTATGTGACAGAAAAACAACAATTCACTGGTGCATTAATCTTTGAGGCAGGCAAACCTCATGTAGAGGACGCTCGCTTTTATTACAAATGATGTCACAGATAAATTGGAACATGAATTATACTGTTAGATGCCGACCAAAATGTGTCTGGGTGTGTCAGAAGATGAATTTACTTTTTGACTGAGCAACAAACAGGACTGATGCGTGTAAAACATTTTTAAATGCATTTTAAAGTA
>NC_084975.1:1332595-1337595 GCF_963691925.1 Scomber scombrus | reverse complement strand
TAGTATGCAGTATTACAGTAAAAGTACTGCAGTATTATGAGCGATGTAGTATGCAGTATTACAGTAAAAGTACTGCAGTATTATGAGCGATGTAGTATGCAGTATTACAGTAAAAGTACTGCAGTATTATGAGTGATGTAGTATGCAGTATTACAACTAAAGTACTGCAGTATTATAGTGATGTAGTATGCAGTATTACAGTAAAAGTACTGCAGTATTATGAGTGATGTAGTATGCAGTATTACAGTAAAAGTACTGCAGTATTATGAGTGATGTAGTATGCAGTATTACAGTAAAAGTACTGCATCTGTTTATAGCTCAGGTCTTTTTCTTTATAATATAACAGTTTTTAGTTGTGTTGGTGTGATGGGATTAAAAACACTCTTTCTCTGCTTGGTTAACCCCCCCCTCACCCCCCCCCCCCCCCCCCCCCCCCCCCCCCCTCACACTGCCTACACGTTAGCAGCTCTACTTTGTTCCCTTTCTGTGTGACAGCTGTCTTTGTCCCCATTAATGGAGCTTTAACAGGATATTGATCCACATCTTGTATAATTTGTTGTGTCAGATTATCCAGAAACATCACAACACCTCATAAATTCACCTAATATCACTACCAACACTGCCTACGTGCAAAACGCTCTGTTTCCTCACTAATCTGATCACTGATCTGTAATAATATGTAAATTGAATCATCTGTGATAAATGGATTTAGGGACAATGTTCTGCTGTCAACAGATCAGTGGGAGTCTGATGCAGGCTTTATTTATATATACAGGAGATAAATAAACAGGATTTAATTTAGAAGATAAGCTGAATAAATGTGACGAGGCAGCTGAATAAAACCAAACCAACAACTCTTTGGATTTGGTGACAAGTGGTGTCAGATAGAGGAGAAGTTCTTTGTGAATCAGTGCATCAGTCTCACCTGTAGCTGTAGAGTTTCCCACATGTTCGTCTCTCTGAGGATCTCCGAGCTGCTCGCTGTCGTCGGGCAGATCAGCCTGAGTTTCAGCTTCTTCTGCTGCATCCTGCACATCTGCACAGTGAACACAATCAACACACATCTACACAGTGAAGACAATCAACACACATCTGCACAATGAAGACAATCAACACACATCTGCACAGTGAAGACAATCAACACACATCTGCACACAGAAGACAATCAACACACATCTGCACAGTGAAGACAATCAACACACATCTGCACACAGAAGACAATCAACACACATCTGCACAGTGAACACAATCAACACACATCTGCACAGTGAAGACAATCAACACACATCTGCACAGAGAAGACAATCAACACACATCTGCACAGTGAACACAATCAACACACATCTACACAGTGAAGACAATCAACACACATCTGCACAGTGAAGACAATCAACACACATCTGCACACAGAAGACAATCAACACACATCTGCACAGTGAACACAATCAACACACATCTACACAGTGAAGACAATCAACACACATCTGCACAATGAAGACAATCAACACACATCTGCACAGTGAAGACAATCAACACACATCTGCACAGTGAAGACAATCAACACACATCTGCACAGAGAAGACAATCAACACACATCTGCACACAGAAGACAATCAACACACATCTGCACAGTGAACACAATCAACACACATCTGCACAGTGAAGACAATCAACACACATCTGCACAGAGAAGACAATCAACACACATCTGCACAGTGAACACAATCAACACACATCTACACAGTGAAGACAATCAACACACATCTGCACAGTGAAGACAATCAACACACATCTGCACACAGAAGACAATCAACACACATCTGCACAGTGAACACAATCAACACACATCTGCACAGTGAAGACAATCAACACACATCTGCACAGAGAAGACAATCAACACACATCTGCACACAGAAGACAATCAACACACATCTGCACAGAGAAGACAATCAACACACATCTGCACAGAGAAGACAATCAACACACATCTGCACAGAGAAGACAATCAACACACATCTGCACAGTGAAGACAATCAACACACATCTGCACACAGTGAAGACAATCAACACACATCTGCACAATGAAGACAATCAACACACATCTGCACACAGTGAAGACAATCAACACACATCTGCACACAGTGAAGACAATCAACACACATCTGCACAGTGAAGACAATCAACACACATCTGCACACAGTGAAGACAATCAACACACATCTGCACAGTGAAGACAATCAACACACATCTGCACAGAGAAGACAATCAACACACATCTGCACAGAGAAGACAATCAACACACATCTGCACAGTGAAGACAATCAACACACATCTGCACACAGTGAAGACAATCAACACACATCTGCACAATGAAGACAATCAACACACATCTGCACAATGAAGACAATCAACACACATCTGCACAGTGAAGACAATCAACACACATCTGCACACAGTGAAGACAATCAACACACATCTGCACAATGAAGACAATCAACACACATCTGCACACAGGGAAGACAATCAACACACATCTGCACAGTGAAGACAATCAACACACATCTGCACAGTGAAGACAATCAACACACATCTGCACAGAGAAGACAATCAACACACATCTGCACACAGAAGACAATCAACACACATCTGCACAGTGAAGACAATCAACACACATCTGCACACAGAAGACAATCAACACACATCTGCACAGTGAAGACAATCAACACACATCTGCACAGTGAAGACAATCAACACAGCAGCCACAGAAGATCACTCATAATACTGCAGTACTTTTACTGTAATACTGCATACTACATTGCTCATAATACTGCAGTACTTTTACTGTAATACTGCATACTACATCACTATAATACTGCAGTACTTTTACTGTAATACTGCATACTACATCACTATAATACTGCAGTACTTTTACTGTAATACTGCATACTACATCACTCATAATACTGCAGTATGTTTACTTATTAAATATACTGAGGTTATACTGAGCAGTATCACTGTATGGCTCTATAATAAATAGTATACTGTGTTATATACGATGACCTCTCTCTCAGCCTGCAGTCCAAACAGTAGAAAGGTCAGAACTTAGTTTTCTGGTGATAACATGTTGATTATCGTCTTATCTGCAGATAACACAGCTCGTTTTTCTTTAGATAACGACGTTAAAACAAATAATAGTGAGCGGGACTGTTCTCTGCTTCAGTGTTTCATTCATTAAAGTCGGATGAATCAGGCTAATGTGGGACACGTTTTGCACAATTCTGCCTTGTTCACCATAGTTACTTATGAATCCAGTTCATTATATCAACAACTAAGATCATTATGAAATCCTCAAGATGTTTCCTCGTTAAATCAGAAGTTTATAGATGCTGTATTCAAAAGGAAAATGGCACATATATATATATAAATATATATATCGCCCTTTGAGTGTCACCTTCCCTCTGCAGCTGGGTGCTGAACTTCCTGTCAAACAGACTCCAGTCAGTCAGAAACCAGACATCAGGCATCAGAGCTGTGAGCTCAGGGATCCTTCAGGGTTGCATGCTGAGCCCTTTGCTGTATGTTCTCTTCTCCTATGACTGTGTAGCCTCTGAGTCCAACACCAGCATTATAAAGCAATAGGACTGATCACTGGTGGAGAGGCAGCATATAGAAGAGAGGTGGCAGGATGGTGGCCTGGTGCCAGGAAAATAATCTCTCCTTAACCCTTCTGTCGTCCTCGGGTCAATTTTAACCCACTTTCAAATGTTCTATCAGAAATGTGGATTTCTTCCATTTAATTCCCTTTAAATCACACAAATGGTTCCACACTATTTTATTTGCAAGTAAAATGAATCATCACTACTTCCACTGAGTTGTGGGTCTTAGAGCATCTTTAGTTGACTCAATAATAGCTGCACAGGCGACAGGATGGTTAAATACGGATAAGACCAAGAAGATGATCATTGATCCTAGGAGGAGGAGGAGGGAGCAGCAAGTTATATTGTTTAAACTATGAGTACGCACATTTCAGACTGTTTTGGCAGATAATGCTGCTTTGTATAAATCAAAGTATTTCTAAGCCTAAAAACTAGTTTCCCACATTACAAAATCTACAAGTTCTGAAATGATTTGGCACAAAGAATATTAATATAAGAGCCCTGTTCCTTTAGAGTACAATATTCAAACATTGTCTTCTGGTTTAACAACCAAACATCTCAGGGATTTCATAATGATATTAGGTGTTGATATACGGAGCCTAGATCTTTTCCACATTTTGTCACATTACAACCACAAACTTAAATGTATTTTATTGGGATTTTATGTGATAGACCAACACAAAGCAGAGCATAATTGTGAAGTGGAAGTTGCTGTAAAAAGCAGCACAACACAGAGCTATAATGACGCTGCATTTATAGTCACACAGACACACTCACGTGCAGTCACTCTCTAGCGCGCGCTCTTGCTCGTTCGCTCCAGATTCCGGTAGATTGGATCTCATATGCGGGCGTCACGGAGCCGCTATCAATATGCGGGAGAGTTGGGATGTATGGATTACATTCTGTAGCTTATATAATATATTCATTTCTGTGCAGTGGGATCTATCACTTCTCAGCGTGAGAAACGATAGGTGTGGCGTTTGAACTGCTTGAAATGCGTGAGACTTGAGAGGTCTGGTATAATGTTCTTGATTCATGTGTAAATAAGGTAAACAAGAATAGCAAAACGTGTCCCACATTACCCTAATTTACCCTTATAGCCTGTATGTTGACAGGTAGCTTTTAAAATAAATAGAAGAAGAGATAAATGCACCTGAGCTTAGTTTGTCCCATATTTACCGTAATATCAACCAATCATGTCTCACCTGAGCTTATTTGTCCCATATTTACCTTAATATCAACCAATCATGTCTCACCTGAGCTTATTTGTCCCATATTTACCTTAATATCAACCAATCATGTCTCACCTGAGCTTAGTTTGTCCCGTATTCACACTAATATCAA
>NC_084975.1:1290095-1330095 GCF_963691925.1 Scomber scombrus | reverse complement strand
GGTGAAAGTCATTAAAGTCAATAAACTCACAGTCAGGTATTAACTATCACAGTAGGAAACAATTACAAAACTCTTTCCTCATAAAATAAAAGATTTAAAGCCTGGAGCGGAGGGTCAACCATGTACCACACATCCATCATCTCATATTTCTCACGTATCATACCCCCCCCCCCCCCCCCCGATTGATTTTTGACTTCCTGGAAACAACAGACAGTGAGGAGGGGGGGCAAAGTCCTGGCTTAGCTCACACAATAACCACGGCCTATATTTAACCTTCCTGTCGTCCTCCCGGGTTAAATTTACTCCATTTGTCCTTCCTCCCTCCCTCCCTCCTTCTCTCTTTCTTTCCTTCCTCTCTTTCCTCCCTTCCTTCTTTCCTTCCTCCATCCCCCTTTTTTCCTTCTTTCTGTCCTTCTTTCCTTCCCTCCTTCCTTCCTTTCCTTCCTCCCTTCCTTCTTTCCTCCCTCCTTCTCTCTTTCCTTCCTTCCCTTCCTTCCTCCCTTACTCTTTCCTCTTTCCTCTGTCCTTCTTCCCTTCCTTCCTCCCTCCCTCCTTCCTTCTTTCCTCCGTCTTTCCTTCCTTCTTTCCTTTCCTTCTTCCCTCCCTCCCTCCTTCTCTCTTTCTTTCCTCCCCCCTCCCTTCCTTCTTTCCTCCCTCCCTCCAACCTACCTTCCTTCCTTTTTTCCTTTCCTCCCTTTCTTCTTTCCTTTCCTCCCTTTCTTCCTTCCTCCCTCCTTTCCTTCCTTCTTCCTTCCTCCCTTCCTCTTTCCCTCCTTTCCTTCCTTCTTCCTTCCTCCCTTCCTCTTTCCTTCCTTCTTCCTCCCTTCCTTCCTTCCTCCCTCCTTTCCTTCCTTCCTTCCTCCTTTCCTTCCCTCTTCCTCCCTTCCTTCCTTAACTCGAGGACAACAGGAGGGTTAAGGTCAGTAGCAGGGCCGAGGGCCAGGTGATGGACCACATGCCCACTCTGTGCAGACTCAGGGAGGGGGGGGGGGGGGGGGGGGGGGGGTGAGAGAGAGGGGCAAAGTCAAAGCATCAGGGGAGAAGCAGGTCACGCCTAAATATAAAAACATTTCTGCTGGTTAGCGTGAGAGCGAGCCGCCAGAGAGAGCTGATCACATACCTCACAGGTTGATCTGCACACACGCTCAGGTATTTCATGTTTGGATTATTGTTTACTGCTCAGTTACAAGTAAATTAGAGGGTGGACACAATAACATGAACACCTATAGACATGAAGTGCAATGCTTGTTATGTTGTCATTCTTTTTGCATTAACTTTATGTGTTTGTTTTTGGGACTTTTTTGTTCAATAATCTAAATTTTAAAGCAATTCTTTATGTAATTTCTGCAATTTCAGAGTAATTTTACTAGAAAGAACTTAATGTAATTTGATGCAATTATAACCTTTATTAATCATATATATTGATTTGTTGCTTGTCTGTAGTCATGCTTCACATATTTGCATGTTCAGCTGACTTACTGCACTCTGATTGAGGCTTAGAGATTACATAAGATTGGAATTCAGTAATTGGAAGTGCACCAAATTAATATTGCATCTGTATTTTCTTCATTATTAGCATCAAATTAGAAAGAAAATCTGTAGGACATTATTAGGAATCTGCAGATCTGTAAAAGGAAGTCTTCTGGAAGTTTCTGTTTTTGTTGACACTGAGCCAAAAGATGTGTTGATGATGAAGCAACTCTGGTTTTAGAGCAATAATCTGATGATGTTGGGAAAGCTGGGAACATTTTAAATGAAAATAATGAACAATTATGTCAGAGTAACACATCATTTTACAGTATTAGTTCTGGTAAATAGTTGGATAGATATTTGCCATTACTGTTGTCATTTAGTAGCTTATTGAAACTTTTCCTGACATCTTCAAACATCTTCAGCCAGAAGACATTAAAGGGAAAAGTTCATATTTTTCTGTCTCAGAAAGTAAACAGTAAAAAAAAACAACAACAAAAACCAAGACAAGCATCAAGCATCTTGAATTAATGATGTTAACAACTTTAAAATGATGTTAGAGTTATGTAGACTTTGGGATGAGATGTGAAAGCTCCACTTTAAACCTGCAGAGAATCATCACAGACTCTTATTGTCTTTTAGTTTAGTCACATTGCTCTGCACCAAACAGCAAAGTTAGAAAGCAGCTGTGGAGGAAAGAAGAGCATCTAACAGCTGTGAAGAGAAAGCTAAGCTAAGCTCTAACTTAAGCTCAGAGCCAGACAGGACAGTTTAATTTAGGATGATTCACATGTGCAGAATTTGATGTAACTGCATTGTATGACACTGTAAACATTAGTGGTAGTAGTGTTTTATTTTGGTCCTCATGCACAAAATCATAAATAAGGCATTAGATGGAAAGGAAAACAATAAATATCACATTCATTTTTAGTGAACATTTCAGCCAGTAACTCAACTGAAATGTTTCACTCTTTATCATAATTGTGAATAAATGAATAAACAGAGAGAGAGGAAAGAGTTGCATTGTGTAGGAGAAGGAAAAGGTGGAAGAAAAACTGGAAAATAGTGCAGAATACTTTCTCACCGCTCTGGTGAGTCCTGCATGTTTCTGTTAGTTAAAAAACATCAACTTTCCTCTTGTCTTTCCTTATAAACCTCTGGGCTGGAGAGCTGCTGCCCTGCATGTTTTAGTATCTCTGCACTCTGACACACCTGATTCTGAGTATTAGCTCGTTATCAAGCAGCTGAAGCTCGTCAAGAGGTTTGATAACGAGTTCATACTCAGAATACCTAAAACATGCAGGGTTGGAAACCACGATTGTAAACAAAGTCACATTCAGTCAGCAGCTGGTTGAAGCCCCCCCCTTTAGCTCCGCCCCTGTCCGGCAGGTGGAGACCAAACTAAAGCTAAAAGCAGGAATATTGCACTTACATTAATTCGGGTTGATCTGTGTCTGCTGGATTTAGAAGTGAACAACTGTTTGCTGACATGTTTGTGGTCATAATTAGATCATAAAGTCGGGAGTGGTGTTAAGGGATAAGGCTGAAATCTTCTATATATTACCTCATGGATGCAAACCAACAATGAACTGATCTAGTAACAAGTATTGTGTTTGTAGGCAAAGTCTGATATAGATTATTCCTCTGTTGTTGTCCAGAAACTTAACCTTTACATACTGTTCATATTCTGATTCATAATTAGTCCCATCAGTCATTAATAAATGTTTGATTAATCCTTATTGAAGCCGTCAGAGAGTGTATTTTATATATTTATAGAAAAAAAACCCATTCACAATCACTTGTTTAGGGTCCATTTGTATACTGTGGGTCACCTTAGGAAAAGTCCGGCTAAAAGAAATGTGTAAAGGCTGTTTTTACAGCTGTCATTTGCAAAAATAAGGGACTAATTTGACCGTGAACAGTATGTAAGGGTTAAAAAATGAACTAAAAGCATAGAGGTAAAAAGCAGCCTAATCCTTTAAAAACTTGTGTGTAGTTCTTCTGACCACAAATGGTGAAAAATGAATCCAATCCAGTTTGCTCCTTCACATTCTGGATGAAAGTCTTATATTTTGGGAGTTGTAACAGAGCTGTATATCATGTCTCTCCTCCCTGCAGAATAATGAACAATTATCAGGAGTATGATTATGATGACGCGCTAAATGATTACATCATCCAACTCAGTATTCAGGACTCCTGTCAAGAAGCCTTCCTGAAATCTTCAGCCAGGTAACGAACGCCTCACCAGTCCCTCATTTCACCCCAAACAAGCTGATTTAATCAAACCCAACTGACCAATCATGCGCTTCCTCTTTCAGTTTAGCAACAGCGACAGATGAAAATCTGAGAGTCCTGGCTGCCATCGAGCAAGGTGGGTAGGCAGGCCGGCGTGCTGGAAATACTTTCACCATTACAGCAGAGCATTGTGTTTGTGTTTGTGTTCGGTCCAGTTGTCTCTCCTGCCAGGGAGCCGAAGTCACACGCTCAGCAGCTGTAGACGAGGACTGCCAGGCACCAGGAGGCTGGCAGGCCGACAGAGAGGGCGAGATAAATAAATACAGAGAGAGAGAGAGGGAGATGAATAAACAGAGAGAGAGGGAAGAGTTGCATTGTACAAGAGAAACAAAAGGTGGAAGAAAAACTGTTTGATAGATTTGTAGAAAACAGGAAAATAGTGCAGAATACTTTCTCACAGCTCTGGTGAGTCCTGCATGTTTCTGTTAGTTAAAAAACAACAACTTTCCTCTTGTCTTTCCTTATAAACCTCTGGGCTGTTGTCTTGTTGCCGTGGTGACCAGGTGAGGTCTTGGTGCTCAGGGAGATGCTCAGACACACTTTTGCCTTCAGAGAGTTGGACAGTCGTGGCTGGCTTCCTCTCCATCGAGCCGCATCCCAGCCGGTGCTGGAGGTTCTGCAGACCATCCTGACATGTAAGTCCTTTTTAGTCAGTATAATAAATGTAATATAGAAAAATATGTCACCCAACATAAGTGTCAAACAATGTAATTAAAAAGTGTTATCTGCTTCATTAGAGGATTACTAGTCAGTTAATGTACCTGAAGGAGGATAAATAAGCATGCTAAACTATACATTACAGAAAGATAATCTACTACTAAGTTTAAAGTACTTCTGCTGCAATATGCATTGAGTTATTATCATAAAAATAACCAGGCCCAACTTTGCACATAGTTACATTTTAAATGAATCCAACCCCCAGAAACAGCACTGGGCTGTGCAGCTAATTTGACATAACTATGTAATTTCCTCCCTCGGGTCAATAACATAATGCACACTGGTCCAAAAAGCATGTTTCCTGCACAGAATCATTAGATTGCTAATTTGCAAAATCAGAGGAACTCCACTGAGCATACTCTAAAAATGTGAAGCATGAGGAAGACTGCGGAAAATACTGCAGCAAAAAGTAATTTTTGGCGCCATTTTTGAATGCAGAATGTAGTTCTTAATGCATCTCTTGACTTAAACCACAGCTGAGCTGATCAGGAAAAACATCAAACTGTAACAGAGGTAAAAATATAACCTTGTCCCTCCTTTAACTGGTGGACGTGACACCAATAAATAAAGATGACAAGTAAATATTAAACATCAGGTCACATCAGGTTGACATCATTAAAATAACGTCAGCCTGAAATATCATCCAACAGAATACTTTACTGCCTTCCAGCTGATTGACAGCTGATATCAACAAGTCAAAAATAATAAGCGATGACCGATGCTCGCCACTCATTCAGCTCAGAGGTCAGCCAGCAGCGGCTCACCTGCCAGGTTAGCACAGCTGCAGGTCCGATATGAACTCCAGGAATTTTCCACGTTGACCTCCTCTGCCTCTGTGTTTGTGTTTGTGTCAGTGGCGGCTCAGGGACTCAGCCTGGAGGAGAGGACGGTCAGAGGAGGAGAGACGCCACTCACCCTCGCAATCAAAGCCGGACTGGAGCAGAATGTGTCGACCCTGCTGGAGTACGGAGCTTCACCTCACAACACCAACAGCAAGGATGAGGCGCCGCTGCTGCTGGGTAACGCTGCTGAGCCCCTCACACGCTGGAAAATAAAGATTTATCAGAGTCTAACAAGGTTTTCACAACAAAAGTGCAAGTTTTCGGTCTTGTATCCCAGGACGGTCTGGGTTAGGGTTATGGGGGTTTTCAGTACGGTGGACCAGGGGACACAAACTAATTCAATGCGTACCAGGGCTGCGAAGACTTATATCTTGTCTAAGTTTTTCAACTAAACGCTAGACAACGAAGCCTTGACTCTGGCTTGAAGTTGTGTACGGTTCTATGAGTCAGCTGCCAGAGCTACATCCTCCTCCCTCCAGCGGCTCTTATCCATGCAGGTAGTTTTGGTTTTACATTTATTCAGGTATTGAGGATTGAATCTCAAATCTTAACTCAGCCACTTGCAGAAACATATGCACAAAAGCACGAATAAATCATCAATGCATTTTTAAATTTAAGCCTTAAAACATACTGATGTCCACAGGAAGAGGGTAAATGAAAAGAAAAGGATCTCAACATCTATAAACGTAGTTTGTTTTAGTAGTCTGCGAGCCTCCAATCATCTGGCACGCTGTAAAGACCTGCTGGAGGATCTGAGGTCACACACTGGCCGATAAGGAGTCAGCAGGTCTGCAGTGTATGAAGGGGCCAACTCATGAACCGCTTTAAAAGTGATGGACTGTTAGTGAGAGGAGGGATGGCAGAACCAGGGTTATGTGCTGCTGAATTTTGGACCAACTGAAGACGTGATAATGAAGTCTGGTGAAGATCAGCATGTGGATAACTTACTGCACTGTTACTTACATACTCTGAAAGGCCCATTTAATTGTAAAAATCTTAATTGTTGGCCATCCAACAACTGATATCATTAAGATAGTTTAATAGAGCAGTGAGGCTGTTAGAATCAGAGGGAATATATATGTCTGTGTGTCATCTGCATAAAAATGATAAGAAACATTATGATGACGTAAAATGTGACGTAAGGCAGCATGATGGTTACACAAAGAATAACACTGGACCTGGGATGGAGCTTTGGGGCACTCCACAGTTTTGAACTGGCAGATGTGGATAAAAAGGTGTTGTCTTAACAGCAAATGTGTGATCTAAAGGAGATGAATAAAACCAGGTGAAAACTCTTTAAAATTGTACCAATTCCAAAAAAAGTAAGGGAGAACGGGGTTGGTAGTCACACATTTTACTTTACTTTTAATTCCTCATAAACCGTATACTGAATAGATTCTCTTTTAATTTGTAATTGAAGTCTAAAGTGTCAGGTAAGAATAGAGAAGTCTGACTGTCCTTCAGCTGATTCTGTTCTAAAGATATGAACCGTCTAATATGTTTTGTCCACTTGTCCATCCCCATCGTGAGGTTGGTAGTAAGACATCATGGAGGTTGGTAGTAAGACACCATGGAGGTTGGTAGTAAGACACTATGGAGGTTGGTAGTAAGACACCATGGAGGTTGGTAGTAAGAAACTATGGAGGTTGGTAGTAAAACACTATGGAGGTTGGTAGTAAGACACCATGGAGGTTGGTTGTCTCTGTGTTATTTTAATGTAGACAGTTTAAAAAAATTATTTAAAATGATTAGTTTCATTGAAATACAACAACCTAACATCTCCTGCACCAAGAGAACATAGACAGAAAAGGTCATTCCTATAAGTGCATTTTTTGTCCTTATATAACAATATTATACAGTTTATCTCTCTGACTGCTCTGAGCTTCACATCTGGAGGAGTCTGGCTCTGTGTTTGTCTTCCTGACAAAGTTCCTGCTCATTGTACCATCTTAAAAGAAAGAAAGAACTAGATATATCACATTATATATGTACATACCAACATGTGACAAACATCCCCAACTGGGAATTTACATTTTCACATGAAAAACACAAAACGTCCTCTCAGCTCAATGTCAAGCAGTTTACTCCAGAAATGATCTCTGAAGTAACATCTCAGCTAAACTCTGAAACTTTCAGTGCCAAAACTTTTTAACAACAGCGCCCTCTAGGGGCAGAGATCTGATGAATGTGACGACCAACCCCGTTCTCCCCTACCATATGAGATTGTTCCTTTATTAAAATAACACTTAACAAAAGATATTTCATCATTACTAGATAAATTTGCTCACTAATTTAGGGACATTTGGTAATAATCATTTTCTGTCAAAAGGCTGTGATTAACATGAGGCTGTTGGGGAGACTCACAGATGAAAGGTCCGGACAAATATTACACTTGATACCCTGACAGAAAAACTACATACTATATTGCTCTTAAAGGTTTGTCACACCTTAATAATTAATTACCAATTAAAACACATACTTTTTACTTTCAGTGCATTCTGCATCTACCCCTACATAGTCCCTATCCATCCATATCCATGCAGTAGCACAAAAGCTTAGTTGATGTGATGTATCTGACGCTGCAGAGAGGATTATGGGTCAGAATACCGAGAAAAGATTGCTGCATTTGACATACTATGAATTGGGACATACTAAATCTCTATTAAACAGTTTGGTAGTTTGGGTATTGGAACGTACTCTTTGTCTCCTTTGCTTGCAGCGGTGAAGGCCGGTTCGTACGCGATGTCGTACAAGCTGATCTCTCGCGGTGCCTGGGTGGAACAGGTTTGCCAGAAGAAGCGGACGGCCATGCACGAGGCGGCCAAGATTGGTAGCGTGGAAATCCTGATGCTGCTGCTGAAGAATGGCGGTCGTGTGAGCCAAAAGGACGCGATGGGGGTGACGCCGCTGTCAATGGCTGCAGAACACGGACACTTCCACGTCGCTGAGATCCTGTTGAACTACGGTCAGTATACAAATAGAACTGAGGTTTAATGACTGTGAACTCACAACAAAGCATAACAACTATGTAAGATATACAGTATGTGACATGATTTCAATTTTTCTGCTTTATGGGATCAAATTTGTTTCATAATAATTGAACAAAATCTCTCAAGAATGAAGCAAAAACATCCCAATCATGTTAATGCTAACATTACTTTGTTTTATTGCTAAAAAAGATGAAGATATTAAGTTTGCTATAAAAGACAACAGAAAAACAGAAGATATTAACATTTGAACAGCAGGTACCAGGGGAATTTTGGCATTTTTCCTTTTAGAAAATGACAACTATAAATGAATGATCTAATTACTTTTCTGTTGATTGGCATTTATTTGACAAAGAACCAAAGTGTACTCATACTGGGTCTCTCAAACCTTCATGACTTTCCAAAACAAATGTCCTCAAAGTAAAAAAAACATCCTCATTGGATAAAACATGACTTTTCATCTCGCTTCTTCCTGCTCAGGTAGCAAAGTGAACTCTCAGGCTTTTGATGGGGAAACTGTCCTGCTGGACGCGGCCGGATCAGGAAACATCAACTGCGTTCAACTGCTGCTGGAAAACGGAGCCGACCCCAACCTGGCCAGCGTCATCGGCTTCCTGCCCATCCACAAAGCAGCTTATGCCGGACATTATGAGTGAGATCCTTCTGTCCAACACTGTCAAACTGAGGACTGTAATGAATGTTTGTAGAGGATGCCAGTGGGGCTTTAGGGCCCAGTCAAAATGCATCAATGAGTTGATAATTGCCTTAATTTTAAATGCTGATGTGACCTCGAAGCCTTTTTGAACTCTTGGTTCTTTTGGCCTGAGTGCAGCTTTGTTTTCTTCTCCTGCAGTATTCTGAAGATACTGATACCTCTGACCACCAGGAGGTCCATTAAAGAGGCAGGTCTAAGCCCAGTCCACTCTGCGGCGGAGGGAAGCCAGAGCCTCTGCCTGAAGTACCTGCTGGACTGTGGCTTCGACGTCAACAGCCGCATGAATACCAGACACTCAGACAACTATCCTGACATGAGGAAGAGCGCCTTGTACTTTGCTGTCTCCATCGGTGATGTTGAATGCACCAAAATCCTGCTGGAAGCTGGGGCAAAGACCGACATGGACCCACTGTCCTGCTTCATGGTGGCGGTCCGGTCAGGTAACTATGAGATTGTGAAGATGCTGCTGGCTGCCAACGCGGACGTGAACTATTACTTCTCTGTGGTGAACGACACGGTGTTCCCCACGGCGCTGCAGTACTGCCTGAAGGACGAGGTGATGATGAGGCTGCTGCTCAACCACGGCTACATGGTGGAGAGTTGCTTTCATTGTCACCACGACAACATCTTAGATGCTGCGGATGATGTGGATGGGAAAATACCTGTGAGTTACAGATGTATTCCTTTTCTGTGTTCCTTAAAACATCAGGATGACTGGGGACAAGGTTGTGTTATGACATGTGCAAAGGTCTGGGCAGCAGTCCACCCAGACCTTTGCCGAAAGACAGATGAAGAAAAGTATTGTGTACATTTAATGGTGTGGGTTTGGGTGGCGGATGGACCTGTAGCATGTCTGACTTTCATGCATGTGACTTTGCCTTCACTTGCACAAAAAAAGGCTTAAAAAAAGCCCCACAATCTTTACTTAATCTTAAACCTGCAATAACTTATTTTTGGCCACTTGGGGGCAGCGAAAACAAGCAGTGAACACAATGCTGACACATCTTCAGCTTTTAAGTTGATTAGTTGAACTTGTTAGCAAACAGTTACTTATTCCCACATCCAGCAGTTACTGATCAACATTATCATTCATTAGGAGTCGTATTTCTGTCCAATATTCTCTCTCTTTTAGCTCTGTTTTTACTCTCTACCAACTCCTGAGGGAAATATCTAAATGGTCCACTATGTTCACCAGCTAGTCAACAGCTAACTGTGTGTGTTTGCTGTTTGGTTTAGTGTACAGTGGCTTTTTACAGCTACGCTATGAGAGCGCTGAGAGTGAACCAGAACAGTGAAGTTGCAGCCGGACAGTTAAACAATGAGCTGAAACTCACTGTAAAGCTCCGTAAAGCCGAGAGTCACTGATAATTCTCTGTAGGTCCATCACTACGAAACACAAACATATTACTCACTTACAGACATAAAAAAATATTGATTATAGCCACTTCAACCATACCTTAAAAAGGTCTAAAAGGTTAACAAAAGGTTAACAATAAGTTTATGTTTTTCTTTCATTCAGACATACAAAGAAAAAATGAATACTGACCATGACTTTCTGAATGTGTGTCCTCTCTCCAGTTCTGTGAATTCATCAGTCTCTGTTGTGTCGTACATCTGTCCGGGAGCGTGGTCCGGATTCTGCTGGACTACGTCAACAACGTCCCCATCTGCTCCAAACTCAGACACATCCTGCAGAAACAGAAAGAGTGGTTGGAAATATGTGACATCCTCAGTGAGTTTATCTATGAAAATATGACAGTTATCAGGGTTTGACCACCTTATGACAGCATGACTTGAAGTAAGATGGTTTTCTCAACCTTGCTCTCCAGGCAGTCCTCGCTCCCTCAGGCACCTCTGCAGACTGGAGATCAGGAAGCGTCTGACCCTGAAGAAACTCAACAAGCCGGTCATCATGAACACTTTCCCTCCCAGACTGAAGAGCTTCATACTGTACGAGGAGCTCAACCTCTACGACCGGAGTCCTGCTGGTTTTTAGAAGGATGTCACTATTTTTAATCTTCGTATTTTTTGTTTTTAGTGTTATGTCAAGAAAGGTTGTTGTTATATCATTATTTACTGCTTTTTATATGTTGTAATTATTTTTGTTTTTTAGGATAAATGTGTGGTTGTAAAGGACAGATTCTGTGTTTATACAAAAACTATAGATGTAAAATATGATGTAAACATTTAATGCACATCCAATATACACCTTCTGACTATTTCCTAAATCACATCCCTGTGTATTTTCTCACATTGTGGCACTTTTTGCAGTGGATGATACTTGAAAAGACTTACTGTGAAATTTACTTGAATATTAATGATCCTCAGAGAATTAATCCTTTGGTGAATTTGATGACCTAACACCACACTCATAACAACATATCCAAAATATTGATGTTGTTTTTTTTAAATATCACCATGAAATAAAATGTGATGCTCTCATTGTTAAAGCGTTTGTGGTTTTTTGTGTTCTATTATTTATAACCTGTTATAATGCTGTGTATTAAATACAAAACTTGAAGTGAACGTATGGAGAAATGCTGCCTGCAAGTCAAAACTCAGGGCTTCAATCTGCTCTAAACATGTTATTCATAAAGCTCATGGCATCACCACTCAGCCTATCAGCTGATTTAACCAGTGGTCACTCACAGTATTGCAGCTAAAAAGCATTTTCCCCATAGACTGCTGAGAGGACACCTCGAATTGCAGCCAAGCTCAATTATTTTTTAAATCAAGTTGAAAAAAGCTGAAAAAATCTGTGACATCATCACAATGTAAAGTCTGTGGGCCGAAGAGGAAACACTACTGAGCATGTGCAGTGGGTCGCATAATGTGGAAGTTAGTCAGAGGGCAATTTTTTTATTTGGGCGTCTGTGACTGAATGGAGACTACGTACGTTTGGCTTCATGGATGTATTTATAAGAGCTGACTTACCCAGTGGTCACTTGCGATATTGCAGCCCTTGCATCCCAAAAAGCATTTTCCCCATAGACCTCCATTATAAAAGAGGCGTCTATAAAACTGCTGACAGGACACCTCGAACTGCGGACAAGCTCAATTATTTTTAAATCTCTTTCCTCGAGCCGACAAAAGCGATTTAAAAATCTGTGACTCCATCACAATGTAAAGTCTGTGGGCGGGAAACACTACACATGCCCCCAAACAGCCGTCTGTATCGTAGCATTTGTTACTATGGTAAGATTGTTGATGTTATCTTATCTCTCAATACAAAACAGTATCAAACAGTATCAAACCAGCAACAAGAGAAACAGTAAAAACATTTACAAGAATCCAGAAAAAGCTGTTCACAATGAAGTGTAAATTTGATGCCTACACTGACTGAAACATTACATTTTAGAGTCAGCACACTAATGAACAACAAGGAGGTCAAAGGTCAGGCTTTAAACCTACAGTAAATGAAGAAAAAGGTTAAGAAAGCAGTCGTTTCACTCTTCAAGACTTTTCATTAATTCAGCAGGTTCTCGATGATTTGTCGTCCAACAGCGATTAAGCACACAGCGTTTTTTCTCCCCCAGTGTGAAAACACTGTCGCTGTCCGATGAATCATAACCACACAATAAATATTCATGCGACGGACCGGGTCATTATTGTTTGTCATTAGCTGTGGAAAATGTGCGCAGAGTGGCTTTACACTCCATTAGCCTGCCACTGGAACAGGTGACACCTATAAATAGTGTGGTGGAGTGTATTGGGGTGAGGGTGGGGGGGTGAGGGTGACGGTGGGGGTATTTCAACCATGACATGAACACTGTGCTGCTGCTGCTGCTGCTGCTTCGTCCTGTGACTCCCAACACTGACACATTTATCAGGTGAGAACAACATGTGTTTAGGTTTCTGTAACGTTGCAGGTTTATTTTGCAGATTCTCCACTTCAGAAAGATATAAAGTTCATAAGGGTGTGAAGTCACTGAGGTGCATGAATCCACCGTGTTATATCTGATCAACAATACCGAGGTCAGGCAACAAAATGTCCTGAAATACAGCTGAGAGAATGTTATAGCAGAACAAGTTATGAGCTTAGTAAGAAAAAGTTGTTTCAGTGCAACTCAACTTTACTCCAGATATTCTTCTCAGGCAGTTGTTGAATGTGTGTTTGTGTCAGTGGTGGAAGAAGTACTCAGATACTTTAAAGCAGTAAAAGTACCAATAGAACAATGTAAAAACACTCCATTATAAGTAAATGTCCTGCACTTTTCTGACGTTTTATTTGAAGCCTTGACATCCATAAGAAGATATTTTTTATGGTTTTAAGTCACAAAAATCCTTCTCAGTATAGTTTTACATCTCCTCGCTTAAACTTCTCTCTGCAACTCTACCAAGAACAGGCTGTTTTCTGTCTGCTCAACACTCCTCTTTTCTGATTGGTTGACTGTTTTCTGAGTGACACACACCGAGGCCAATCACAGGCCGTTGGAAGGCTGCGTAATGACAAATGTGCTTCCTGACAACCAACAAGTGTGCATCATGGTCTGTCTCCAGAGCGGAGGAACTAGTGTAAACATCTATGACTGCAAAACACAGCAGAGACATTCACACTTTGTATCTTTCAGCAAGGCTCAGGGTCCCATTGAAAGGACAGGCTGAAACATCAGTGTTAGAGCAGCATGTTACTGTTGTAGCTGCTGGAGGTGGAGCTAGTTTACACTACTTTATATACAGTTAGCTAATTTAGTCCAGTGGTTCCCAACCTAGGGGTGGGGCCCCTCCAAAGGGTCAGCAGATAAATGTGAGGGGTGGTGAGATGATTAATGGGAGAGGAAAGAAGAAAAAACTAAGTTCTGATACACAAATGTGTTTTCAGTTTTTGGACTTTTTCTCTAATTTTGGATTTTTGCTGAAATATTGGATCATTTGAACATTTATTGAAATGAAAGCATGTGAGAAGTTTAGAGGGAAAAATCAGTATTTGGTGGAGCTGTTAACAACTCATAGACATCTGAGATGTGAGCCGACTACACACTGCTTTTTGGTTTCATCTTTAACAATGTGTTGTATTTATAAAGCTTGTTATATTATCCATTGTGTCAAATCTGCATCTGAAAAATAACTAAAGCTGTCAAATAAATGTAGTGGAGTAGAAAGTACAATATTTCCCTCTGAGATGCAGAAAGTAGCATCACATGGAAATACTGCAGTACCTCAAACTGTACTACAGTAAAGTACAAGTACCTCAAACTGTACTACAGTAAAGTACAAGTACCTCAAACTGTACTTAAATACAGTACTTGAGTAAATCAGTGAAAGCACTTAAAGTAAATGTACTTGGTTACTTTCCACCACTGGGCATCATTCAGTTTAATGTTACTCTGCAGTGAAGTTGTGATTTTGTGTCTCTGTATCGTATCAGGATGATGGACGCAGTCGATGACATGGATGAAGATGAACTTCTGCACTATGACGTTCAGATGAGCATTCAGGAGTCATGTCAGAGTGAACAGCTGACAACATCAAAGAGGTACAACAACACCAAACACCAACTTCATCATTCATCATCAGTTTCCTTCAAATGTATGTTTCTGTCGCTTCTGTACGTTAGGAATGAGGATCTGAAGGTTGTGGATGCGATTGAACAAGGTAAATATATATTTCTTATATCAAGCTTAACAACAGCAAGAGTTTGGTCATGTTAGTTTGTTTAGAAACAGAAACAAAGACTAGTAACAGCATCAGGTTTTCAGTCTGTGGTATTTCTGCATCATTAAGAGACGACCACACAGTCATAGTCCTACAACTCTTGACTGAAGTTGTCTCTGCAGGTGACTTGTTGGTGCTGCAGGAGCTCTGTGATTTCCCAGCAGCCTTCACTCAGGTGGACGATCGCGGCTGTTATCCTCTGCACAGGGCAGCGGTTCAACCTCTGGTTCCAGTCCTGGAGGCGGTGCTGTACGGTGGGTAAGAGGTCCAAACTTTTACTTCATAGTCAGAATCGAACAGAAGAGAGAAACCGCTGTTATTGATTCAGCTCCATGTTTCAGTTTATCTCCACCTGTCGCTCAGTGCAGAAAAAACAGGATGAGTGATTGTGTGAAGGAATGAGGGAGGAGGGAGGGAGGGAGGGAGGGAGGAATGGAAACCACAACTTTACACAACAAGACTTGCTTTCGGTTTTCCCAACTTTGGTATCAGAGTTGGGTGGATGTTCTCCCTTTTCCTGGAGATGACCCGACGTCACTGGTTACTCCTCCCTCACTCATCAGAGATAAGATTAGATGTTCAAACCGGGGAAATTACCTTAAAACTCTGACTGATTGTCTGACACAGATCAGAGTTGTTTCCTTTTATAGACACATGTTTTAAGTTTCATTGTAGATAGTACTCCACTTTTATTTGGGTTACTTATATGAACATGCAATCAATAGCCTTCTCTATATATGGGGTCATGGGGTCATGGGGTCATGGGGTCAAGAGCCTTCAGCCGATCTGCCCCCCGCCACAGGAACTCTCTCCCACCACACATTTGCACTTCTGACTCTGTCTCCACCTTTAAATCCCGCCTGAAAACGCACCTATTCAGAGCTGCATACTCTGTCTCACACTAACTATGCATCACGTTCTTGTTTATTTATTGTACTGATGCACTTTATAGTCACATTCATATTTATTTCTTTATCTTTGCACTAAATGTTACCTGATTTATATTGTTTGATGTACTGTTGTCGTGTTTTATGAGCTTTGTAAGGTGTCCTTGAGTGCTTTGAAAGGCACCTTTAAATAAAATGCATTATTATTATTATTATTATTATTATTATTATTATTATTATTATTATTATTATTATTATTATTATATTCTCTCAAAGGACATTGAACATTTCTCACCATGTGATGTGAGAGTGAACATTTTCAAACACTAGGTGGCAGCACAACAAGATTTTTTCTCTAAGTTTTCTTGCTGAATGTTACAGAGACCGAAAGGGACCACAGAGCAAATAATATGAATTTGTGCTCTCAAGTTAATAATTCGTGGTCTTAATTATTAACTAAGATGTTTTTCCTGTAACATCAGTTGATCCACACTGGATCAAAGACGGCTCGGTCAAAGGTTTGGACGAGGTTTAGTGGATCCATGTTCAACCCTGAAACTGAGTTTTTATGAAATGCATGAAATCTGCAGAAGCATTAAAGTGTTTACAATGAAAAAGTCCATAAAATATAAATATAAACGTATTCACTGGGATATTATAAAGGGATCTCAAAGATAGCACAGTGTTGTACTTAAAGTATATCCGCATATAGTCCAAGATAAAATCCAATTGATCAACAGTGAAATTTATTTATTTATTAAACTGAGCACATGAATTAGTTATTGTGTTCTCCATGGCCTCCTCCCAGGCTCCACAGCTTGTTGACATCCTGGCAGGATTAATATGTTTCATTATATATAGACATGGAAGGCATAAAAACATATTTACAAACACAATAAGATCCAGTACATTAATAATGTATACAAATACACATATATATTTATTATACAGATATAATATAAGCAGAGATATTCTGCTGCATCAGTTGTTTAATTGCATTTAAGTGTCTTAAATTCAATAGTATAACATGGATTTAAAGATAAAAGTACTAAATCTAGACATAGCTGAGGTTTTTCTCAGCATCTTCATCAGGCTTCGAACAACTGTTGTTTACTGACAAGTCAGATAAAAGTCATTGGGCTTGATTTATTAAAGGTCTGCGTGTGTAAAAACGTGCAAACTTGACATCACCCGAAAAAAATGTGCAAGCTGATCTACTAACGCAGCGCACTGGGGTTTGCTTCTTTAAATGTGTTAGATAATATGTACTGTCCATTTAGTATGTTTACCGTAATGAATGTAATATTAGTAGTTTACCGTAATGAATGTATTATGGGGCGTTTTATATGTTAATTTACCAAACCTGAAGGTAATGTTGGTGACGGTAACTGCGTCTATAAATAATACGTTTGAAGGTCAGGTATTAACCTGCTGTTACCATGGAGACGAGAAGACAGAGACACAATGACAGAATATGCAGAGAACAGGGTTTTTCCACCCGTGGAATATTTTTGGTTTCACTAACAGCATTGACTTTGCTGTTGACTAATACTCTCACATATAGCATTTTTTTCTGGTAATATTTTTTTTGCTGTAACCCAATATGTTTGTTAACCTCTTCCACTAGAACCTCTAATTCCACGTGATCACATTTCTGCTCGTCCAAACTCTCCATTAAGACACAAAACCCAAAATTTAAATACTGCTGTCTGCACCTGTAATAATTAATTCACACAGTAATTCTTACTAGATCAACTGCAAAACACACGCTAACCAAACATGCAATCTGTTGCACTGCACACTCAATTAAGTACCCTTTATTTGGGCTCTTGGTAAATCAGGCCCAGTGTGAGCTGGTTCAGAGGTTGTTGGGTCATGTTAGAGCTCAGTTAAGTAAAATAATGTTTAACTTCTTGTTGTGTGCTTCAGCATCTTTCAGTCTGACCCTGGAGGAGAAGTCTTTGGAGGGGGATACCTTTCTGACTTTAGCCGTGAAAGCTGGTTTGGTTGAAAATGTGAAGATGCTGCTGGACCACGGAGCCTCTCCTCACACCACCAACAGCAAGAACGAATCTCCTCTGCTGCTAGGTCAGACAACCATCTACCGCTTGGTGACTCAGAGAAACCTTTGTCCACCATCAGTCTTCACCCTTCGTCCTCTCATGTCCTCTCTGCAGCGGTCCGAGCCGGATCTCCTCAGATAGTTTCCAGTCTGATAGCTGCAGGAGCTGTAGTGGAGCAGGTGTGTCTGAAGAGGTGGACGGCCATGCACGAGGCCTCCAGGGCCGGCTGTGCTCACATCATGGAGCTCCTGCTGCAGAACGGAGGTCAGCTCACAAAGACAGACCAGCATGGAGTGACTCCTCTGGGCATCGCTGCAGAGTACAGCCACTCTGAAGTCCTGGAGCTCCTCATCAAACACGGTGAACCAATAATACAACATATTTAATACAATAAAATAAAAAGAGGGACTTTGACTCAGTTTGTTTTTATGTGGCACTGAAGTCAAAGGAAGAGGAGACTTTTTTTGGAGTAAGACTTTTATTTATGTTGGAGTACTGTGATTTAATTTGTTGCACTTCCATATTTAGGGGTCTAAAAAATAAAAGGTTACATAGCAGCTTTCAAACAGCGTAATGTAGTTCAAAGTGCAAGCTGATAAGAGAACAATATAAAGAGACCAATGCACCTGAGAGAAAATCAGTGACACAAATGTAGTAAAAAAAGATTAAGGATCTATGATAAAAAATGTATATAACAGGTGGAGGTACGGACACAATTGCAGCACAAACACACTATCTGGCAATGAGTGAGTGAGTAGGAGAGGCTTAAATAGTGTCTTGATTGGTGATGGGGAGCACCTGAGTGCCCAGGTGAACAGAGAAGACTGATGAGGTGGGTGTGGCTGACATCAAGGTAAAGAGGCGAGCAGACTAAAATAAAATAAAATGATAAGAAAAAAAGGTAAATAAAAGCTAGATCAACTACTTTAACATAGACAAAAAGAAACAGGTCATTAAAGTTGATAAGTGTAAAATTATAGAATGATAGTGATGAATAAAATAACAGGTGGAATAAAATTTTAAAATAATAAAACAAGTAAAATAAGTAAAAGCCAGACTGAACCGGTAGGTTTTAAGACATCCTGACTTTCAGTCCCTTACATTGACTCCAAAGACACTGACAACACCCACAACTTTAAAACTTCAGTTTATATCACAGGCTATTATAAACCCAAATCCCAGCTGAGTTAACCCTGATTACATCACTCTGACATCCTAACCCTAACCCTTTGAGAAAGCTCCCCCTGAACCTGAGAAGATATTATCATACATAATGTCTTCATGGTTATTTAGGATAAACAAACTTTGTGTGCAGAAACTTGTGTTGTGCATTAGTTTGCAAATGACTCTGATCAATAAAAACCCTCCAGATTATTGATCAAACTGTTTCTTTCTTTCTGCTTTCCCATGAAGGCGCTGATGTAAACGCTCAGGCGCCCAACGGTGACAGCGTCCTGTACGATGCTGCAGGCTCAGGGAACCCAGACTGTATCGACATCCTGCTGCAGCACGGAGCAAATCCCAACATCCACAACCTGAGCTCCCAGCTGCCCATCCACCGGGCGGCCTACGAGGGACACTACCTGTGAGTAGGTCCATGTTATAGAACTGTTCACACAGTGATCAATCAAGCTTGTTAGTTAAGAAAAAGATATTAAAAAGAAGAGTGTGATTTGTCTTAAATCACATACTTCTGTTAGTACACTGTACACTGGTTGTTCTTGGATAACAGGAATCATTTCTCCAGGTTCAGTCAGCAGCTTGAGGTCAGGTCTGATTCACCTACAACAGGAAGCATGTTGAATGTTCAGACTGGGTAGATTTGTAATGTTTTGCAGTTCTTCTACAATGATCTTCATTTTCTCCATAAGTGCTTTGAGGATTTTCATCCCAATCACCACTCGACGTGCTCTGCGACTGTCAGGCCAAAGCCCGGTCCACTCCGCGGCCGACGGAGGCCACATCCACTGCCTGGAGCTCCTGCTGCAGCGAGGCTTCGACGTCAACGCGCTGTTAGCTCCTCACCTCTCCGAAAACTACGGAGACATGAGGAGGAGCCCGCTGTACTTCACCGTCTCCAACGGGGACACGACGTGTACCGAGATGCTGCTGAAGTCTGGAGCCAAACCCAACCTGGACCCTCTGTGCTGCCTCCTGGTGGCGGTCCGGTCAGGGCGCTACGAGATCGTGAAGCTGCTGCTGGCGGCCAAAGCGGACGTGAACTGTTACTTCTCGGTGGTAAACGACACAGTGTTCCCCACAG
Source organism: Scomber scombrus (assembly GCF_963691925.1). Taxonomy (NCBI): domain Eukaryota; kingdom Metazoa; phylum Chordata; class Actinopteri; order Scombriformes; family Scombridae; genus Scomber; species Scomber scombrus. The sequence continues at coordinate 1,310,201 of NC_084975.1, read as the reverse complement.
CGATGCAGTACTGCGTGAAGGACGAAGTGATGATGAGGCTGCTGCTCAACAACGGGTATAATGCTGAGAGGTGTTTCCGTTGTAACCATGACGACGACTGGGATGACCTGAGTGAGTTTGATTACTCACATCAGGAGGAAAAGGTTGCTGTGAGTTTTTTGGTTTAAATTAACTGAAGAATGACTTAGAAAACCTGAAACTGTACCTGTTTTATTATTAATACTACTACTAATAATAATTATACATTTTATTTATAAAGTGCTTTTAACAATACTCAAAGATGCTTAAATTGCCACAGATTTGTTCAAGTTGCAAACAAAGACACACACACAGTACATATTTGTGCTCTCTATTTAACAGTTTGTGCACACAGATAACTCGTCAGATGATACCTGCAATCGATCCTTTTGCACCCAGAACTAGAAAATGACTATTTGTATGGACTAACTCACAGCCAGTCAATGCAAATGCTCTTTGACATGTGATTGGTCGACTGCCACAGCAGCTACAACCCGTCTGTGGTGGTGAAGTCGTGGTGAGGCCAAGATGCCACCTAAACGCTCTAAAGTGTGTCTACACTACAAGCCTGTTACACCAGATAAAAGACAGAGACCTACATGTGTACATGTCAGTTGGTATCAGCATCACTTTAAGGGTACTTGGATTGGTGCTGGTATCATAATTTACCCAGCCCTATTGTCTGGTATTGTGAGACTAACTTGACGTTTGAAATTTGAAATCAAGAGCACAAATCAATTCCTTTTTCTCAATGACCCAGGCTCAATATCTTTTCCAACATATATAATTTTAACTCTAACAAACTTCTTGGTGATAAACTGGGTTCTGGTTCTGTTTGTGTCTGCTGTCATCCAGTTTTGTGATTTTGTCAGCGTCTCCTGGATGGTGAACCTGGCGGGCAGAGCCGTGTCGGTCCTCCTCGACTACGTAGGTCAAGTTTCTCTCTGTGGAAAACTGATGAAGATCCTGGAGAAACACAAAGAGTGGCCTCACATCCAAAGGACCACAGGTGAGTTATAATCAGGCGGGGAGTTCCGGTCCTCTGAAATGAGGCCAACGAGGAAGTAACTTAAAACTGCATTCTATCAAAAGGCCACCAGGGGGCGACCGTTTTGGTGTCAAAAGGACTTCCGTCTCTATACAAGTCAATGGAGAATTCACCAACTTCTCACTTGATTTCTAACCTCAGTAAACGTTTTCAAAATGTGTTTATGGTCTCAATCGCTAGTTTAAAGCCTTCTTCAATGCAGTATGATGTTCATTTGGGACATTTTGGCCTCCCTGATTTTATATGTGACGATAAAGCAGGGTATGCATTAGGGCGTGGCTACGTCGTGATTGACAGGTTGATTGGTTCACAGGTTCAGGAGGGCGCTTCATGCTCCTCCTGATGCCCATATAAGTAGAATCCGTGCTTTTATGTTTCCCAGCATGCACCTGAAATTTTCAAGATGGCGCTGCTCAGATCCGATACTATTGGCCTCCGAGCAGCAGTCCACAAACCAATGGGTGACGTCACGGATGTGACGTCCATTTCTTATATACAGTCTATGGTTATAATCAAAGAGCTGCAGACAAACCTGCTCCTCCTGCTCTGAACATGTTTCCTGTCCTGTGTGATGCAGGTAACCCACGCTCTCTGTCTCACCTGAGCAGAGTGGTGATCAGGAAACACCTGAGCAGCAGCGATGTGATGTGTGTTCAGCTGCCCGGCAGGATGAAGGACTTCCTGCTGTTCAAAGAGAACGACCTTTACGCCAAAGTAATCTGCAGGGAGGACTGAAGAGAGACACGCTTCTCTCAGATCAGAGTCTTAAATGTCAGGAATGACTTTGTGTTTCTTTCTCTCTGTGTGACAGAGTCTGTGTTTAACACATTTGTAAGAATTAGATATCTATGAATATGTTTGTACTGTATTTAATTAACCTTTTATGCTTATTATGATTAATTGCTTGCAAACTACAGTATGAATCTTGTGTTTATTCACTTTATTAGTAAAAATTTGACTCGCTGGTGGTCCCAGGGGAAAAGTCGAAGGATCACCAAAGACCTTATAATTATTCCTCTGCGTGTCATGGATTTCAGTACCAAGTTTCATTACAATCCATTCAATAGTGGTTGAGATATTTCAGTGTGATCCAAACTGGTGGACCAACCCGACCAGCACTGCTTACTAGAGCCTTTTGAGTGTCTATTTGCTCCACTTAACTCCACACACTGCACCTTCAAGTGTTGTTATGTTGTCAGTATGTTTTCATCTAATTTGCTTTCTGTATTTTTGCTTTAAATGTAAAGTTACTTAAAGACAAATGTGAAATCGCTGTACTAACATTTATATGTTTTAGAGCTGTAACTTTATGTCTTATTGTTCATAAAACTGCCTATTATTGTCAGAAGTGTTGCAGGTCTGCTGAGACTGTGTTTGCTATAATGAAGCATCTAGTGATTTCATTCCGGATGTTAAATCAGCTGCAGAGAATATATATGTAAGAGAAACCCTCTGAATATTTGTTTGTGCACAACTAAAGCTGCTGCTGCTGGTTGGGAAATAAATGATTCAAAGACAGTCAGAAGAAGTTTGTCTTTAATTTCTACACAAAACAACACACCAGAGTTTAAATCACCACAGTAAAAGTACTGCAGTATTATGAGTGATGTAGTATGCAGTATTACAGTAAAAGTACTGCAGTATTATGAGTGATGTAGTATGCAGTATTACAGTAAAAGTACTGCAGTATTATGAGTGATGTAGTATGCAGTATTACAGTAAAAGTACTGCAGTATTATGAGCGATGTAGTATGCAGTATTACAGTAAAAGTACTGCAGTATTATTAAGTGAACTTTGTGGTGTTTCAGGAGGAAAACCTGAATGAAACCTTGAATGAGAAGAAAACACTTTGATCACTGTTGATAAAAATCCTGTTTATTGATTATTGAAGCTTCAGATTGTTCACACATCCAATCAGTAAAGTGTGATCAATGATTTCATGTTCAGATTGACTTCATCAACACAGTCAGTTAGTTTAACCCAGAATGTCAGCTATGTACAAGAACATCATTAATGATTATTATCATGATCATTACAGTTTGATTGAACATTTCTTTATGAATTTACAAAGTGATGAGAACAAAATATCTGTGATGAAGGAAGTTCTGCTGTTTTCTCTGTTTCAGAAACAACAGACACAAATACATCAATACAAACATGAAACTAACATTTAGAACAAAGAGAAGTTCACATTTTCATCTGAAGAATTGTCAGTGAAGGTTAAAAACATGGTGATGAGCAGTGAGAGCCTCCATGGATAAAAACACACAGGAAAAAGTCACATTTAAAGAAACTGAACATATAAACGACACATACATAAAGTAAAATAAAGTATTGAATATCGTTATTAGCATGTCAACTGATCTCTGAGCAGCTCAGAAACATGGAGACAAAAACATGAAGAATTACAACATCTGACACATGAAGTCTGAAATGACTTATGTCTATTTGAGTTTACACAACTCAGCTGTGGATTCAACAACCCAAAGTCCAGCATAGAGAGGCTGAGTGAATGTGGTCTGGACTCTGTGGAGGAGAGTCATGGTTTCAGAGACGCTGTAGAAGGACAGAATACCTGCTCTGTGATCCAGGTACACTCCGACTCTGGAGGAATCAGGACCTGAGACGGGAGTATTAATGTTGTTGAAGCAAAATGTATAACTGTTAGTGCTACAAAATAAAGACCAAGATTTGTCATTACATCCAAATCGAGATTCATATCCTGCTCTGCTGATATTCTTGTATGCGACTGCTACCTGAACTCCTGTTCTTCTCCTCTCCACCTCCCAGTAACAACGTCCAGTCAGACTCTCTCTACTCAGGACCTGAGGATAATCAGTGAATCTGTCTGTGTGACTAGAATAATACTGTGGTTGTCCTGCCCATTCTACTTTTCTGTTCCCCTCAGATAATAACAGATATGTGTGTACTGTGTTTGGATCCAGAGTGATTTCACATGAATATTTTAAGAACTCAGCTCTGGTCTCTGGTTCTGGTTCTGACAGTAAAACGTCCACTTCAGTCACTGCCAGTGAGATGTTTGTCCATTTGTCCCTCAGGATGTCCTGTAGTAGATCTCTGAGCTTTGACACAGCTGCTGTCACATCCTCAAAGTATCTCAGGGGACGGATATTGATGCTGGATGAGTCTGTAGGTTCACTGAGTTGTGACACTGAGGGGTAGTTGTGCAGAAACTGGTTGTGATCCTCTGTGTGTGAGAGCTGCTTCAGTTCAGCGTCTTTCCTCTTCAGCTCAGTGATCTCCTGCTGCAGCTTCTCCTGAAGCTCTTTGACTCCACTCACTTCAGTTTCCTGCTGGGATCTGATCTGCTGCTTCACATCAGAGCTTCTTTTCTGGAGGACACGGATCAGCTGAGTGAAGATCTTCTCACTGTCCTCCACTGCTTCATCAGCAGAGAGACTGACGGCCTCCACCTCCTGTTGAAGCAGCTTCACATCTTTCTCTCTGTGCTGGATTCTCTGCTGGATGTTTAGTCGACTCACCTCGAGCTCTCTCTGCCTCTCAGTCCTTTCTGCTGCAGCTGGGACTGTGTCGTGGCCTTTATGATCCTCCATAGTGCACAGATAACAGATACTCTTCTTATCTGTACGGCAGAATATCTTCATCACCTCATCATGACGAGAGCAGATGTTCTCCTGGAGCTTCTCCGAGGGCACCACCAGCTTGTGTTTCTTAAATTGACCAACAGTGTAATGAGGCTGGAGGTGATTCTCACAGTAAGAGACCAGACACTGCAGACAGGACTTGAAGGCTTTCAGCTTCCTCCCAGTGCAGACATCACAGGCCACATCTTCAGGTCCAGCAGAGCAGTGATCAGCAGCAGCAGCTTGGAGTCCAGTCTTCTTCAGCTGCTCCACTAAAGCTGCTAACATGGTGTTTTTCTTCAGGACAGGCCTCGGTGTGAAGGCCTCTCTGCACTGAGGGCAGCTGTAGATCTTCCTCTGATCCTCTCCATCCCAGAATCCTTTAATACAGCTCATACAGTAGCTGTGTCCACAGGAAGTAGTCACCGGATCCTTCAGTAGATCCAGACAGATCGAACAGCTGAGTGTTTCTTGGTCCAGCTGATCTTTCTGCGCCATTTCAGCTCTCAGAGGCAACGACTGACTGAGCTTCACTTGCTGATAAGTTTAATAACTTTGAACTTTGAACAACATGTGATAAAGTTGTAAAAGCAGCCTGACAGCTCTGTGCTGAGTCACATGTTGAAACTGTCAGCAGCAGCACTGGAAGAAGTACTCTACTGCAGTAAAAGTACTAATACAGCAGAGTAAAATACTACAACTAAAAGTCCTGCATGAAAAATCCTACTACAGTAAAAGTACTGCAGTATTATGAGTGATGGAGTATGCAGTATTACAGTAAAAGTAATGCAGTATTATGAGCGATGTAGTATGCAGTATTACAGTAAAAGTACTGCAGTATTATGAGCGATGTAGTATGCAGTATTACAGTAAAAGTACTGCAGTATTATGAGCGATGTAGTATGCAGTATTACAGTAAAAGTACTGCAGTATTATGAGTGATGTAGTATGCAGTATTACAGTAAAAGTACTGCAGTATTATGAGCGATGTAGTATGCAGTATTACAGTAAAAGTACTGCAGTATTATTAGTGATGTAGTATGCAGTATTACAGTAAAAGTACTGCAGTATTATGAGCGATGTAGTATGCAGTATTACAGTAAAAGTACTGCAGTATTATGAGTGATGTAGTATGCAGTATTACAGTAAAAGTAATGCAGTATTATGAGCGATGTAGTATGCAGTATTACAGTAAAAGTACTGCAGTATTATGAGTGATGTAGTATGCAGTATTACAGTAAAGTAGTGGTTTGGTCCTCTGACTGATATATTATTATTATGACATCATTAGATTATTAATAGTGAAGCATCAGTGTTAGAGCAGCATGTTACTGTTGTAGCTGCTGGAGGTGGAGCTAGTTTACACTACTTTATATACAGTTAGCTAGTTTAGTCCAGTGGTTCCCAACCTAGGGGTGGGGCCCCTACAAAGGGTCAGCAGATAAATGTGAGGGGTGGTGAGATGATTAATGGGAGAGGAAAGAAGAAAAAACTAAGTTCTGATACACTAGTGTGTTTTCAGTTTTTGGACTTTTTCTCTAATCTTTGATTGTTGCTGAAATATTGGATCATTTGAACATTTATTGAAATGGAAGCATGTGAGAAGTTTAGAGGGAAAAATCACTATTTGGTGGAGCTGTTAACAACTCAGACATCTGAAATGTGAGCCGACTACACACTGCTGTCTGGTTTCATCTTTAACAATGTGTTGTATTATAAAGCTTGTTATATTATCCATTGTGTCAAATCTGCATCTGAAAAGTAACTAAAGCTGTCAAATAAATGTAGTGGAGTAGAAAGTACAATATTTCCCTCTGAGATGTAGAAAGTAGCATCACATGGAAATACTACAGTAAAGTACAAGTACCTCAAACAGTACTGCAGTAAAGTACTAGTACTTCAATACAGAATTGGAGTAAATGTATTTAGGTACTGCAGTGAATTCAGAGACAGTCAGACAGTCGAGTCTAAAGACCGGTCGAGTCTAAATTTAACCTCCTGACCTGCAGACATGATAATAATAACTACAATAACAACAACAGTAACGTGGTCTCTCATTCTGAGTTCCTGGACAGAGAAGCAGGTCACATTGTTTTGAACAGCTTCCAAACTGTTGACACGAGCTGGGTGTCACGTCTGATCCATAACCAGCACCTGTGTTAATGTGTTAACAGAAAGTGAGACAATGAAAATGACGACTGAACAGTTCATCGCAGGATTTTCAGGTGACATAAACATCCTCCAGAGTTTCTGTCTCATCAATCTAATCATCTGTGTTTGCCTTCAGTTCTAAGCAGCTATAAATATGTGGAGCTCCTTATCACTGTCTGCTTGTTGACACATCAGGATGTTTAGCAGCTGCTGGACATAATTACAAATCTGTCACCTCAATGTGCCTCTGAGTGGAGGTCCTGTCATTTTTAGGCGTTTTCAGTCTTGTTTTCAGCTGTGATAAGACGAGTTCAGCTCATCACGAGATGCAGTGTCACGCCACATGACGATGTGCAGTCACAACAATGTTGAAATGACACTATTGTTTGGCATCAGCAGGCATTCTTTGATAAAGTCCCATTAAAAATACACACAGATATCAGCTCTCCAGACTCAGTTAGCAGGAAAATGAGAACATGTTGTTATAAATAGATGCTGACAGCAGACAGCTCTGCAGCCACAACACAGCAAACTGATCAATGTAAGAGATGAACAGCAGAGGGCAGTGGTGCATTTTACACTTTTTATTTCAGCCTGATTTAACCCTGTAAAGTCTGAACCATGCAACAGTATACAAAAACAAACCTCACATCATACACAGTTACCTTGCCTCCTTCATTCTCATTCATCCTCCATCAACCGCTCATTAAGGAGCTTGATTGAGAGAGGGATGAATGAGTGTTTGAAGCGATTGTGTTTGCACAGAGGAACCCTGTACCTCCTCCCTGATATCCCCTAAATATGTAATGTGTTGGACAAAATGTTTTTTACCTGCCTGATGGCGGCCTGCTGAAACAGATCTCGTGGAGTGAGTGTACCCATAATCTTACTTGCCGTCTTCACCAGGTTATGGATCTGAGATTTATGTAGGAATTTAAGTATGGACTCAATGGATGCACAATAAAAAATCATCATAATATTTCTACAGACACCAAATAATCGGAGTCGTCTCAGTAAATGAAGGCGCTGGTGGATTCTGGCACAAACACTTGCCACCTGTGTGCGCCAGCTAAGGTCGCTATCAATGTGCACACCTAAATGTTTGAAGGAGGTGACCTGTTTAATGCTGTTACCATGTATGGCCACAGGACTCCTGTCACCAGCTGATCTGGGGCTACAAGCTATGAGCATCACACCAAAACTTATCCACAGCAACTTTATGGCTACTTGGGTTGTTTGTGAGCAAACTGAGAATAACAGTATCGTTTGAAAACGTAACTACATATTGATTAGGCCCAGGGAGTATCAGTAACTATATGAAGGTTTTTCTTCTGTTTTTTCTAAACTGGTAAAAAAAAAAAAGCAGGCCTCTAACTTTTGTCTCACTGATTGACTATGTTGGGGGAAAAGGGCCCCCTGGTGGTTTATCTGTGCACTACATGTATCTGATCCTATACATCAGGTTTTTACACTGATGATGACGAGCTCTCTAAAACTCATGGATCACATATGATTCATTTGGAGTTACAGGGTTATTAAATATGTGTTTTTGAGAGCAGAGCTGATGTGTGCACAGTTATTATTATGACCCATGGAGCCACAACAGCTAATTTATGGGAAATACGTCATGAATGATCCTTCAGTGGAGTAAAACTCTTTGTTTTGTAACTGAACTTGTTTCCATCCTCTGCACAGCTGTGTGACTGACGCTAATCAGTATATAATTCAGGTCAAAGGTTAAATTTACAGCAGATTTAGGATGAGAGTGCTGTTATGTCACTTTGAGTCTTTTCACTTCAGACATGTAACGTGATACTGCATGTTAAACACGCTCTCTTGGATGCGTGTAGTTACCATGTGGTGAGGGTAGTCATAGCAACCGGACAACAAACCATCTCCACTACACATCCATACACATGTCAGACATGATATAAGAACAGGGGTGGACACAATGATTACAACACCTATGAGTGCATAAACAGCCCTGTGAGGATTATAATGCACAGTTTGTGTTCACATAGTCATTTTCTGAACTGGTATTTTCTGCTTTTTTTCAATAGACTGAATCATATTGTACAGAAGTTATTTTAATAGTATCTGGCTCAAAAATGTAAACATATATTCATACTGCAGACTTCAGAATTATCCAAATTTAAAATTTTACCCAAAGTTGACCAAGTTTCTCAACAAAGACCTGCTTAAACTGAGTAAACATGGTTGAAAGACTCATAATAAGAACAATTAAACACATTTCATTCAGAGCTTGACTGATAAATCAATGATGCCAATATATCAGCGTATATGTCAGCCAGTAGATTACATAAATTGAAGTATAGAAATGCCAAAGTTATGTTTTAAAATAGTGTCATTTTGCATAGTGTGTCCACCAGAGAAGACCAGGAGTTTATTTTAAAACTGTTTGTCCTCCTGAGAAAAACAACAGGCCTTAATGTCAGTCACCTACAAATGACCTATAGTTATGTTTGATTGTCAGCTGCCATCTAGTACCCATATACAGTGAGGTGGAGCAGTGATGAAGTTCAGATGATATAAATATATATACACATATGTTGTTTACCTCATTCAGAGGAGGAGGGGGAGGATGGAGGCATTAACCCAACAGTGGACTTTGTTTCCTGTGTCCAAGTGCGAGTCCGGACAGTTTAAAAAAAAGCGTAACTACGATCGTCTCCTAACCTTTAACCCTGTGGTTACTAATGTAGCCATGACGACGAAAGTGGCCTAACATCAAGGAATGGTAAATGGACAGTACTTATATAGTGCTTTTACGCTACAAGTCACATTCACACACACATTCATGCACTGATGGTGCGGCCATTGGGAGCCATTTGGGTTATCTTCAACATGAGGACTGGAGGAGTCGGTTATCGAACCACCGATCTTCTGATTAGTGGAAGATACGCTCTACCTCCTGAGCCACACCTTAAAATCATTATCATTTTAACCAAAACCACCATCTTTACCTAAACCCAACTGAGTGGTTGTAAATGGTAAATTAACTGTACTTATACAGCACTTTTCTAGTCGTTAGGCCGACCGTCACATTCACACACTGATGACAGGAGCCACCACACAGGGTGCCAACCTGCTCATCAGGAGGAATCTAACCAATTTATACACATTCACACACCATTGGCACAGCAACGGGAGCAATTTGGGGTTAAGTATCTTGCCCAAGGACATATCGGCATGTGGACTGGAGGATCAAACTGCCAATCTTCCAATTGGTAGATGACTACTCTACCTCCTGAGCCACAGCCGGTGGTTGGTTGTTACAAACAAGAATTAGACCCAAGAGCAGGATGATTAGTTAAACAAGTGTTTTGTAAAGTTGAATTCTGATGGTAGGGGGAAGGGGACCCAAAGCTGGAGGAGTGAGGCTGGCGTGGCAGGCATGAAGTGTAGCTACAACTGAGGTGAGACAACAATCAAAGGAGGAGTGGTTGGAAAGTCAGGGTAGATATACCTGCAGGTAGATGAGATGATGAGAGGCAGCTGTGTTGACTGGAGCAGAGTGATGAGCAGACTACAGGCAGGTGTGAACCTAACCAGACCTTAACCACAGTGCTGTCAAGTCATCAAACATCATAACTGATTAACAGTGATGTGTAACAGACAGATTACTGCTGATAGTGGCGCCAGATTAGAAAACACTAAAAACACTCTTGAGTAGGGTGACCAGACATCCTGAAGAATTCATCACAGTCCTGAATTACGAGCAGTTGTCCTGAAAATTAGACCAAACCTGAGTTTTGATTAGTTATAGCCTCTGAACTCCTGCTGATGAAGGTTATGTGATATGATCAAAAGCTCTAGAATAGTTAGAAAGTAAAAATGTTTGTCTTGTACCTCTGTTTGTATCACTGTACCTAGAGTAACAAGGTGACATGTTCTGAGGTTGATATGTTAGATTGTGGTGATGTTTCGAGGATTATTACTCTGAAACCATTTTAAACATCCGTAAGATTTGATGTGTTGTTTGTCAGCTGTACAGCACATAACAACCCCCCCCCCCCCCCCCCCCCCAGGGAGAACAAGCGTTTCCCAAACAACACCACAACCTTGCCGTGTCTCTGTGTCCTGACACGTTATGTAATGCCGGAGATCTCTGATATCTCCCTGTGGCACGAGTCGCTGATGAGCTCCCAGCACAGGCCACTCAGAGGTCTCACATTCCTCTGGTAAGCCTATCTCATTGACCACCCCCCCGATCCAACACCCTAAAAAAAGACCCCCCCTCCCCTTTTCTCCCTGTCAGGGTCCTCTGGCAGCTGAGACCAGGAGATGATAGGAAGACTCTTTCTGATCCGCCACCATTCGTCCGCAGCATCCTTGAGCTGAATGAATCTGATAAAGGACGAGTCAAAGAGCAAAAGGAGTTTCAAGCAAGAAAAGTGAGAAGATTTAACTAAGTAGACAAAGAGATAAAAGAGTTAAAGATAGAAATTCAAAGTGTTCAGAGAGTCCGAAAACGAGCGCTGAAACCATGAGTACCTTTGGGTACCAGAGAGAGCTGAAGAAGTACGAAGACTTGGATGAAGACAAGCTGCTGGCCACGCTGTCCTCCGAGGAGCTCCAGGAGTTGGAGAGGGAGCTGGCTGACCTCGACCCCGACGACAACGTCCCCATCGGCTTGAGGCAGAAAGACCAGACCGCCAAAACCCCAACCGGGACCTTCGACAGGGACGCTCTGCTGAAACACTGGGAGGACGAGAACAAGAAGATGCAGCAGAATGAGAATGTGGAGCCAAACCACAAACAGGTGAGAGTTTCAGTAACATACCAGCATGTTTCAACCTCCAAGAGGAAGATAAACAACCAGTTCCTATTAAAATGCCAACACTTCAAACTTTATTTGTTTCTGTCATGAGAAATAAAGTCAAGAGCAGCGACTGTTTCTATTTTTTGGTGCCTTCATATAACATCTTCACAATATCTGTGTGTTGTGATCTGTGTTTGACTTTCAGGTTGAGGACATTACAACAACAAGATCATAACTACAAAAATAGATGACTACATTATGAATGTGTTGGATTATCTCTTTGCAGCATGTTTGGATTCACTGCAGGTAGATTTTCATAGAAATTAAGTAAAACTACCTGTTTACTAGAATAAAAAATATGAATCTGCAGTTTAGAAGGTTTATTTTATTCAGGCATGAAATAAAACATCTAAAACCAGCAAAACTCAACATACCTCTGATTTTGATTTAAAGCAACACAGTAAATTAGAGTAACAGTTGCCATTATATGAAAACATTAAGTGTGATAAAAATATTTGATATTTCTAGAGCTGCAATGATTCATGGATTGATTAATCAACAGTTTTGTTAATCAATTCATCGCTTCTTTGGTCATTTCTCTGTGAAATCAATTCATAAATATCAGCAATCGGCTTTACACAGAACTACTCTCTGGAGACTGAAAATATGATCTCTGTCTTTGTTTCTGTTTCTAAACAAATTAACGTGACCAAATTCTTCATAATGAAGGAACATGTCACCCGGTGCAGTGGTGTGACCAGGGGCGCTGTAAGGGGGTAAAAGTAAGGATGATTCTCAAGGGGCCCTAAAAATATATAAGAACATGAGGGTTTTTTGTGTTTTCTTGTTTCTGGCAGAAAATTAACCATAAAGCCCATAAACTCCCCTTTATTTACATGAAATGGTTCAGTCCTGTCTCCTATTTTCACAGCTTTATGTCAGTAAATATTGTACAGTTAGTATAAGACTACAAAAAAGCTGCGAGCCTTCACAGGTACAGGTGTCGTTACAGCAATTGCGCATGGTTAGTGTCGCCTGTGTGTGGTGGTGGGGCCAACTGTGATATCTTTTCATGGGGTCCAAAATCCATGGCACACAATACTTGTTAGTAGATCAGTTCATTTGAGATTTGTTGATAATAAGAAAAGATGTTGAGTGACGAGACTAAACGGCGTCACTCTGCAGATCAACACCCTGCGAGCAGTTTTAGCAACAGATTCTGTTTCACTTTTGGATTTAAGGGGCACTCCACCAATTTCACACCTGAGGATCAGTTCAATGGTCAAAGAGTTGCTTATCTTGTGTATCTCTGGAGGAACTTCAACAAGCCTGAGAAACTGACCCTTTAAGACGTCACCGTGATGTCATCAGGGTCATCGCAGCTTGAGAGAACAAATTCATCATGGAAGGTCTTTTACAAACTGGAAGCAGGAAATTTGAAAGATGTGGTTGTTCAGCATATGCAGTCTAAAATCCATCTTCATCTTCCAACAGTACACAAAATCACTGGAGTACACATTTATTCTCCGAGTCACATCACTCTATTTATGTTCAAATTACAATATGAAGTTAATTTGAATATTTTGACAAACATCAAGAGGATCCAAACAATTAATATATTTAAGATATATGGTCATTTTAAATATTTAGCTGTTTGCTTTCAGACCAAAGTGAGAATAAATCCATTTATATTTTCAATGTACTATTTTATTTCATTTTAATTGCTTGTGACAGTTTATTAAAGTAAACATGCAGAAGTGACTGCAGGAATAAAACAATAAAAGCTAAATATTAGTTTAAAGGTAATTTCCCCCATTTCATACTCTTCCTTAATCTGTCCATTAAAGGTGCATTCTCACCTGCAAACACAAGTACCCAAGTCCCAGTACTGCAGCCTGTGGATTAATTTGCAAGAAAATCTCCAAATATTACATATATATAATAAATCTTCAGTCAAAAAGTTAATTAACTTGATACAAATAGTTTTCTCCAGCACAATCTTTGGGTTTAAAAATATATCTGTTAGTGACTTTTCATTGGTATTCTTTGGAAATATCTGCATGATTAATGGACATTCACATTTATTTCTCATTAGTAAAGTGTTGGTCCTGTCATTTTTATAATAATCCCCTGTATGTGTATAATGATGTCTCCAGTTTACTTAAACGTGTCAGTGGAAAACCATCTAAAAATATATGACATTCTGAGAAATGCCAGCTATTATGACAGTCTGCCAGCGATAGAGAGCAATTAAAAGTCAGAGGCTGGAGTTGTGTCAGGGTTTGACCTAACTTTCCGTTCTGTTATCTTCTGCAGGAGGGACGTCCAGATAAGATCAGGGGGGAGCGAGTGAAGGCGAGCGCCAATGACGTTGGCAAGACTCTGGAGAATGTCAGGAATCTGGATGACAGAAAGAAGATCTCACAAAAGGGGAAGAAAGTACAGAGTGTCAAAAATCATGCGAAGGAAGACAAGATGGAAAAGAAAGACGAGTGCAAAAAAGGGGCACCGATAAGGAGTAAATGTCCAGAGAAGAAAGGTTTGTCTAAAGGTTCAAGGACTGAAACCACAAACCAAAACCTGAACGTGACCTCTGACAGAGAGAGTGGAAACCCGACGGACATCCCAGAGGCTCTGGAGCAGATTCTGCGTGACGATCCCACCATGAGCGAAGTCAACCTCAACAACATAGAAGACATTTCCCAGGAAACCTTGCTCCGTTTTGCCGAGGCCTTGAGCACAAACACTCACGTCCATGTTTTCAGTCTCGCCAACACTCACGCCGACGACCGGGTCGCCTTCGCCATCTCCAAGATGCTTTGTGAAAACAGCTCCATCAGGAACCTGAACGTCGAGTCCAACTTCCTGTCCGGTCAGGGCATCCTGGCCCTGCTGGCGGCGCTGCAGCACAACAGGACGCTGGTGGAGCTTCGATTCCACAACCAGAGGCACATCTGTGGGGGCAAGGTGGAGATGGAGATGGTCCAGCTGCTGAGGGAAAACACCACTCTGCTAAAGCTCGGCTATCAGTTCGACCTCCCGGGTCCGAGGATGACGGCGACCAGCATCCTAACGCGCAACCAGGACCAACAGCGACAGAGGAGGCTCCAACAGAAGAAGGAGCAGAGTCCTGCAGAGGCGTCGGGACAAGTTTCTGCTTCACCTGCAGAAAATAAACCGCCAAAGAAGTCGTCACAATCATCTAAAACAGTTGAAAATCAGAAAAGAAATCCTCCTCCCGCTCCGCGACCGTCTGTAGACTCGCCAACGAGGAAGATCGCCGAAACGGTCAAACACCATGAAGGCTCGAACAGCACGAAGGCTCAGACGAACCTGAGGAAACCCAAGTCGAAGAAGATCAAGAATGGGGCCAATGAAAAGGAGAGCGTTGATATTCTCAAAGAGCTGAAGAACGCCTTGAAGCCATCGCTGCAGAAGAAACGAGATGAATCGTCCCGCCTGCCACCGCCGCAGAGGTCGAGCCGCGATGACCTGATGGCGGCGATTCGTGGGAGCAGCATCATGTCTCTAAAAAGGGTAAGACTTCCTTTAAGTCTGTCACTGACTTATCTTTGCTCAGGATTTGAAGGAATCTCGTTTTAGCATGACTGAAAGCATCTCAGACATTATTTAGTCTCCAAAAGCCATTAGACCCCCTCGGTGAGGACGCCCGCTGTCATCAGACGACAGCTTCTGTCAATCTGTGAATTCCTCGAGTCTCCGTCAGGTTATTTTTAGTTCGGTTTCTTCACGGCAGTTTGATAAGATTGATGGCTCAGAGTGCTGCTGGGAGGAGAGCAGACCAACTGAGAAAACAAAAGCTTGTTCAGATTCCCACCACATGTAAGAGTCTGACATTGGTCTTCTATAAAAGCAGACAAATTAATTCATGTAATCTCACTAAATGTTGATGAATCATTATGTTGAATTATTGCACAGACCTGTAACACATACCTAAAAATCAGGCACAAATTATGAAGTCTGACTTTTAATTTTCTACATTCTCCAGTTTTATTGTCAAAACATCTTCATGTTTGGATCCAAACCAACAATGAACTGATCTACTAACAAGTATTTAGTGTGTATGAAAGTCTGATATATCTTATTATTCTGTTATTGTTCAAAAACTATTAAAAACATGTCAGATAGATGCGTTCACTCTTCAAAATTAAAGAACAAACTCTACAAAATGAAGGAAAGCTGCACTGGGTGACATGTTCCTTCATTATAAAGAGTTTGGTCATGTTAGTTTGTTTAGAAACAGAAACAAAGACTAATAATAGTGATCATGTTTTCAGTCTCCTGAGAGTAGTTCTGTGTAAGGCAGATTTCTGATGAGATTTCAGTTTAAAGTTTTTTGTTTAATTTGACCAAACTGAAAAAAACCTAAAACAGAATTCCCCCTCTGATGGGAGACAAAAAATATGTTAAATATTTTTTGGGAAAATAAATATTTTAAAGTAAAAAGTAAAGTTTTACTGTAACACATTGATCCATCATACAGTGATTGATTGACTGCAGGCTGTACTCATGTTTCAATCAATACAGTCTGAATGAATCCATCTTATTGGTCCAATACGGCTACAGCTGCAATGATTAGTGGATTAATTGACCGACAACTATTTTGATAAATCATCATTTTAAGTAAATTCTGCTCTGTTTTAAATCTGCTGTAACTTAACGTGTGTGATGTTTGTCGTTTCAGGTGGATCCGACTCAGACCTGAACCCACCGAATCATCCAAACTCAGCTGTTCACACTTTGTACTATTTCACATTTTTATTTTTTAATAAAATGTCACTTTTTATCAGTATCTTATTTAAGTTACCACAGAGTGTAGCAGCAGACTGTTTCTGTATTGTTCAGATATTATTATTGTTTATATTTTGTTACTGTGTGTGAGACCTAATGTGAATATTGACGTGTAGAGAAATAAAATGTATGTTCAGAAACAGTCTACATGGTTTCTATCAGCTGTTTTTACCACAGACACAACACAGCGTTTTCTGTTCTTTGGTTTTTATATTCAAAGGTTTATAAAACACTATCATGTAGTTATAAGCATTGTCATTAGCCTTTAATTAAGGGTGAGTCCTAGTTATTAGTCTGATTAATACATTAAAGTTCACAGTTTATCAAGTGTGTCTTATACTGTTAAACTCCAGGGTCCCCCAATTACTCTGAGCCAGTGACATAAATACTGATAGTATAGATACTGATCACAAGTGTTCCCTTTATTATGACACCAAAATTATTCAAATAGACCTTGTAGATGCAGAGATATACTATATTCATTTTGGGTATGTCATTTTCGAGCAGAAACCTAAAAAAGAGGCTAGAGCTTGGTGTCCATCTGACCAGTGAAAGAGGTTTGTAGAGAGATGAGTCCCACATGTATGGTGTGATTAAGAACCATAAGACTACCAGGAAACCTAATTACATTTTACTTAAATGTAAATATCATCAGATCAGTGTGTTGTTCAGATTATTCATGTTCCACTCAGCAGCTTTTTAAGACGTCATTAAAGTTCATACAACAGCTTCATGTGGATGTTGTGTTCTCTAATAAAGAGTCTCAGAGGGATTAAACCCAAAATACAATCTCACACAGATCTGTTATGTGAGCAACAGCTGCTGTTTCACATCACACACGTTTGTCTTTATACCTTTATATCCTGGTGATGTCAACCTAAATCCAATTCTAACCTTAACCTTAAAACTATCTGACGAGCCAAAATGTCCTCACAGTGCTGGTTTCCAACGGTAATTGGTTCCCTCAAAGATAGAAAGACATGCACACACCGAGGTTTGAGTAGCTGTTCGTGTTAGGACATTGTGTTCTCTTCGGTTCACTGTGGACAGTCTAACCCAAACCAGAACTTCAGAAATGACATTTGACCCATGAGGACTACTGATTCCCTACAAGATCAGTGTTTATACTGGAAACTGTCTCCAAGAGTGTACTGATGTGTGTTAGTGTGAGTTATGGTCCTAACCTCAACCACCAACCTACCAGGTGCATGGAGAAGGGAACGTGGTTCAGCTTCTGTCTCGTGCTCTTTTATTTCCTTCTTCACAGTGAAAAACATGCTGAGGGAAAAACAAGACAAGCTCCCCCTGATCTGTATTTCGGGTTAAAGAGGGACTGAGGATTCCTCCTAATCCTCCTCAAATCCTCTCACCAGGTGATTGCTAATAGCTCTCAGGTGCTTCCTCCTGACAAAACCCTCAGAAGTAACAGGTAGAGACAGAGGGAGGGCGCCAAAGAGAGAGACCAAGCAGCAAGCTGGGTGCAACCAGGCGAGGAGTTCCAGTCCTCTGTAATGAGGCCAACGCGGAAGTAACTTAAAGCTGCATTCTGTCAAAAGGCCACCAGGGGGCGACCGTTTTGGTGTCAAAAGGACTTCCGTCTCTATACAAGTCAATGGAGAATTCACCAACTTCTCACTTGATTTCTAACCTCAGTAAACATTTTCAAAATGTGTTTATGGTCTCAATCGCTAGTTTAAAGCCTTCTTCAATGCAGTATGATGTTCATTTGGGACATTTTGGCCTCCCTGATTTTATATGTGACGATAAAGCAGGGTATGCATTAGGGCGTGGCTACGTCGTGATTGACAGGTTGATTGGTTCACAGGTTCAGGAGGGCGCCTCATGCTCCTCCTGATGCCCATATAAGTAGAATCCCTGTTTTTATTTTTCCCAGCATTCACCTGAAATTTTCAAGATAACGCTGCTCAGATCCGATACTATTGGCCTCCGAGCAGCAGTCCACAAACCAATGGGTGACGTCACGGATGTTACGTCCATTTTTATATACAGTCTATGGGCGCAACACGTAACAGTGCGTCTATTAAAGATGAATACAGGATTGAGTTTCATTTAATAATACTCTTTCAGACATTTAATTCACCTCTAAAACTTAAAGGATCACCCTGCTGATTTTCTATATTTTTCTTCATATTTGGATCCAAACCAACAATGAACTGAAGTATTGTGTGTGTATCAAAGTCTTCGTGTTAATCCCAGACTGAGATCAGAACCATCTGCTGCAGGACTCCTTGTTCTTCTTGTTGATGAAGATAGTTCTTTTATGACTCCGGCTGCATGTTTGGCTTCGTTGTCATGCTGCTGAATCGCTTTGGGACCAATTAGACGCCTCCCTGATGGTGTTACATTATAGATACGAATCTAAACATCTTATGTGCCTGAGATCAGAAAGGAATATGGAAGCTCTTATTTAGTTTCACATCTTGTTGATACGATGTAATCACATAGCAGAAGTATCGTCAGCTGTGCACGACTCCATTTAAGTTTAATTTGATCTCGTATCAGCTGGCAAAGCTTCACATCCATCCGTCTGTATGTGAATCACTTTCTAATCCAGAGCACGCAAGTTTATTAAACAGCTGCTCAAAGTAAATATAGATCTCT
The DNA here is from genome assembly GCF_963691925.1 of Scomber scombrus. Lineage (NCBI taxonomy): Eukaryota > Metazoa > Chordata > Actinopteri > Scombriformes > Scombridae > Scomber > Scomber scombrus. The sequence continues at coordinate 1,291,161 of NC_084975.1, read as the reverse complement.
TCAGGGAGGGAGGGGGGGGGGGGGGGGTAGTCTGACTGAGTGACCCCTCATTACTACAAGTTCACATCTTTAATGAAAGGCTACTTAAATGTTAGACAACTTTAATTGGAGGAAAATTAAATCCTCCACTTAGATAGCGCTGAGAGACTCTGCAGCATGTCTGTAATTCACTGAGTCATGTTTTAATATATTTATCCTGCTAAACCACAAACATCTGATTTATTTTAATAGAGCCTGCATTAAAGTTATGAGTTAATACTCAGTTTATTTCTGCGTCCTTGACTTTTAAAATGTTGCACACAATTTGAGCTTGAATTTAAAAATATGTTCTAGTGTCATTCTTCGTCTGGCCACCAGATGGAGCCAAAGCTACACAATTTAAATATTTGAGTCACATTTAACAGCTGTAAAAACACACAAATGTCTTACCCTGATATTTGATGACTTTTCCTATAAAGTGGCCCAAAATGCACAAGAATGAAAATATTTTAAAATGTTATATTTTTGTATAGATGCTTATTATCTCTGTATCTATTGCCACGTGTTTTAGTGAAATGAATAGTTAATAGTTTTAATAAGATAGTAGTTATGAGGATTTCTTTTTATGATGTAGCAGTGAAGACTGATGGCTCTAATGGTTATACAATAAACCCCACAGCTCCATAAAGCTCTGCTCATTTTACCTTTACATTAAATACATTTACAACATTATTGCTATGTTATATTTTCAAGTCTGAGGTAAAATAGGACATGATATTGTGTGATAGGAGCTGCTTTTTCTCCAAAAAAATACACTCTTTGGTCTACGACGGAGTATTTAGGCCAGGCAAAAAAAGAGAGAAAAAGTCTGGCACAAGTAAAAAAGAAAAAAAAAAGAAAACAGGAAAAAAAAAAAAGAAAAAGTCCAGCACAGGAAAAAAAAAGCCAGGCAAAAAAAAAAAAAAAAAAAGTCATACACAAGGAAAATTTTTTTAAAAATGGTCCGGCCCAAAAAAAATAACAGGCAAAACAAAAAAAAAGGTCTGGCGCAAGAAAAAAAAAAAAAGAAAAAAGGATGAAATCAACT